>NW_013665915.1:359087-364162 GCF_000517525.1 Limulus polyphemus
TAGATTATTTCACCTAACTTCCTCACACTAGATTATTTCACCTAACTTCCTCACACTAGATTATTTCACCTAACTTTCTCGTATTTTAATTAATTGTCGTTACAGTTGTGATTTATTTGGCTGCTGGTTTTTTTGGTATTATTTTAACATTGTTATATTTTAATTACAGAACCAAATTCTAGCTATTTATTGCAAGATTCGGATATTCGTATAATTTATTACTTATTGTTGTGTATCTTCATAAGCATTAGTTTTTGGCTACGAAGTCGGTAATGTCCCGATACTTTACTCCAAAACTCAACAGTAACACGTGTCGTAATAATTTATCTCAGATGTCAGGCTTCTCTAAAGTTACACTGTTGGAACTGTTTAATTGGTTTTCATTCGTCACAAGACTTTTTGAGGGTTTGTTTGTTTGTTTTTGAATTTCGCGCAAAGCTACACGAGGGTTAATTTAGCAGTGTAAGACTAGAGGGAAGGCAGCTAGTCATCACCACCCACCACCAACTCTTGGGCTACTCTTTTACCAACGAATAGTGGGATTGACCGCACATTATAACGCCCCACGGTCGAAAGGGCGAACATATTTGGTGGGACGAGCATTCGAACCTGAGACCCACAGATTGCGAGTCGAGCGCCCTACCAACCCGGCAATGCCGGGCCAGCTTTAAGGGAGTACTATGGAAAGTTCTGTTTAAACGCGGTTATACTGATGTTACATTGTTCAACGAACATTAGATTTACAATTGTACTTAAAGCCAACAGCTAGTGTTTGTGTGTTCAGTAAGTAAGGTATACTCTATTATTTCTTTCATTAAAAGTATTGGTTAAAATGTTTTATATATGCAGTTTTATTATTCTTATTTTATTTTTAGTTATATTTCTATCATAGAGATTGTTTTGCATTGTTAGCTTAATATATATATTAAGACTAATTTATATCTCTTAAGCTGGCAGAACCTCGTGAGTTATTATTGGATTTACGACCGACAATATCGGTAGCAGCGAGGGCATCCAATTGATGAAACGGTGCATTTGAATTTTTATTAGTATATTCAATTAACTATGCTAATTACCAGGTTGATTTGAAGTTTTACTCTGTCCGAAAGTTACTATTAACTAGAAGAGTTTTTTAATGGCTATAACTTATTCTAAATAATTTTTTTTAAAAAACTAATGTATAACGTAGCTATCGATGTGCATTAGATTACAGTAGATCTTGTTTTTACACAGTCGACAAGAGTAGATTATATGGCACTGTGCATCACCTATCGGCATACGGTGAACTGCTGACGGGAGCTACACTTTGCGCATGCATCAGATGGTTTCAGAAGGCTCATTCCTAAACAGAAATATTGCCAAATCAGTAAGAACGAAAATGTTTGTTTTAAATTTACGATAAAGGTAGTTAATCTTTGTGCCAAAATAATGAGACGACAACCGATGTTTTAAAGTTTCTGAAGAAGTCAAACTGAAGTCGAACCCTAAACTGGACTATATATATGTGTGTATATAGGTTTTCACTGTATACACACACGCACACATATTCATTTTTAGGATATAATTTTCTGGTCATTTTAGAAAGCAAATTATCATACATTTTTTCTGACGGTAGGTGGCGGCTCCCTTTTTGGAGAATACAAAAAAAAGAAGAAAAAAAAACAGCAAATCTTCAGCTCTTAATTAAGGAGTTATTTAAAGTTCTTTTCCCAATATTCTTAGCAATTCAGTTAATGAGGTGATGAGAAAATACAATGCTCATCAGAACTATTTGTTCGTGAAAAGTTTAATAAACTATTTTGCTCATTTAGTTGTGTATGTTTAAAGTTTCGAAATAATTTAATTTGGCTCTTGGAATCTTTAAACAGAAAAGATTGTGTGAAATTACATGTTACAGTAGAGTGATATATAGAAATGTACAGGTATAATCTTTCAATCTGTTTACAGAAACTACCTACTGGATATCCCCCCCCCTTATTAGTAATATAAAAGCATTATGTAGTTTTAATGATAATTATTAGAAGAAGTAGTTAAATGATGATTTGACATCTAACAAACGTGTAACTTTGTACTGCTCTTATACGTAAGCAAAGGCGTTTCGGACCGGATTTTACTCGAAACTTTATTATCAGTCGATACGCGTCTTTACCAAAAGGATGTTGAGTTTTGAGACTAACCATTTTACATGAAAAATATTTATTTACCTTCAGAAAATGCTAGCACAGAGAATGGCACTGCACGGGATGGAGGATGCCCTGCGATATACATTTCCTCATACAGTCAGATCCTCGTTTTCGGTGTTCCTTGGAAACGTGCCATACAGCTCCAGCTGACTCTCTTTCTAGCAGAGATTGTTTCTCGGTCGGTCCCGCTGACTTGATGACGTCACTTATGGCGTTTACTTGGTGCCTAGTTCGACAGATACAATAGTTCTTCTCGGGAAACAGAGAAAACAGCCGATTCAAAAGTGCCCTCATCATCTGATCCATTGCAATACGTGTGTCAACTTCAACCTTGCCATGAGGCCTGGCAGCTGTATCAAAAACAACATTTAATAACAAGTACAAATACTCAGAGCAAAGACTGATTTTCTTATATTATCTTTTAGAAGTGACCAAAACAAATAAACTGTTTCCAAACTTCTCGTGGTTATTCGTTCTCTTATTATCAAAATGTTTAACAATATTTTCCTTGGACGGTAATATAAACAATATAAGCAGTTTGTTACTTCGTTATACTCACAAAACATTGTCTTATACTGTACATAATCCAATAATATCTTAATTTCGTATTATACAGTAACATCTTATGTTTAAAAAAATGTATTTTGTAAATTTATTGTAGACACTGCTACCTTAACAATAATATGTAGAAAACAAATCGTCCTTCTGAGCGGCCAGTGTAGCCTTAGCAAGCACGAGGTGGCAAACAGTAGGGTCATAAGATCACATACTCCACTAGGCTACGTGCTGTATCACACTTGAAATAACCCTGAATTTTAATTTTCCAAAACTAAAAGGCTTTGAAGGTTAAATTCATGTAATGAAATGCACTTCGCATTATACAAATCTCCAGACTGGGATATATATATAAACAAAAAACATGTTTTAATGCGCCCCAGTGGCTCAAAAGTAAGTCTGAGGGCTCACACCGCTAAAAATCGGGTTCCGGTACTCGTGTTCGGCACACCACAGATAACCCCTATGTGTAGCTTTGCGCTTAACAATAAACAAAGAAACATATCTTTGCGAATTTTTGAGAAAAATATCCTTTCTTCATAACGGCACACAATTCCAAACTCGTAAGACGGCAGTTCTATACAAACTGTCCTATTAAGTAAAAAAAAAAAAAAAAAAAAAAAATAAAAAATGCTTTGCCTTTATTGTTTCTTTCCATATTTGTTAGGTGGCGACACTGAACATAGAGGAATGCGAGGTAATCTGGATTGAAAGTTTTCAGAAATGTATCGCTTTTGGTACATACTGTATAAGGAGACATAACAGTAAGCACGGAATATATTACCTTTAATTACATTAAGCATAATTCTATTTGTTTACCTAAAGAATCGCTTTAGTGCTAATGTAGATGTAATTGATAGAGAAATGTGGCAAAACTCATATTTTCACCCTGTCACTTAGATTTCAAAATACTTCTATCTCAGTAACTATTCGAAGAATGAAAATAATTAGTGTTTTTGCTATTAAGCACAAAACTACACAATGTGCTATCTGTGCTTTACGCACCGCGAGTATTGAAACCAGATTTAAGAGTTTTATCGTTGTAAGCTCTCAGACTTGCCGCTGAATCACCGGGGTAGGGCACTAAAAATAAAAGGTTTAATGAATGAGATTTTTAGTTCAACTTAGAAATGAAACGTTGTTCTATTGAACACGCAAGGCAAGAGCAATTCATTACAATCTAAATCACAAAATGTCTACTTTGCCTAAAATACCAATGAAACAGAAGATTTATGAAACACAGATACTACTCTCGATTTATAAAATACTAAAATTGTCACAATGAAAAAGCTTAAAGAAAGGTTATCTGCTTCTTTGTTTGTGGAATTTTGCGAAGGCTAACCGTCCCTAATTTTGATGTGAGAGACTAGAAGGAAGGCAGCAACTCGACACCATCCACCGCCAACTCTTGGGTTACTCCTTTACCAATGAATAGTGAGATTGACCGTCACATTTTAACGTCTCCATGGCTAAAAGGGTGAGCAAGTTCTGTGACGGGATTCGAACCCACGACTAAAAGGTTGTCAGTCTTAACGTTCATAACGTAAACAGTTTAAAGGGAAAAACTTAAAAATTTGATTACAATTCAATAATTTTTTCTTGTTTCTTATATTCGCTTAAACTATTAAAGCTACACAAGGGCGACGAGCGCTACCTTTCCCTAATTTTGAACTGATGGAGTAGAGGGAAAGCAGCTAGTCAACAGCACCCACCACCAAATCTTAAGCTAATTTAATCGAATAGCGAAATTCTTATGACGCACCAATAACCCTAAAGAGCAAAGTACGATTCAGCGACAACTGGACGTGAACCACCACCCTCGGATTCACAGTCCAGCAGGCTAACATATTGGCCATGCCCGGCCCTACAATTCAATAAGACGCTTGTTACATATTACAATTTCAAATAGCCTAAAACTGAGTTAAATTGTAATTTATATTTAGCAGTTAAATAAATGCCGATGTATATCCAATTTATGATATTTGTCAACAAGACTGATACACACAGTTTTCTTTGTTTTATATAAATATGTTTTAACATACAAACAATGATACAATTTACAATAACAGATAGTTATTACAAATAATGATTTATATACAAAAGTTACACAAAGTTACAAGCAACGTAAAGTCTTCTTTCTAGTCTGGAACTTCTTCGATGTCTTATCGAGGGTTCAGGATGAGCGAGTTAATTTCGAGTTGACGTAGGTACAATTCACTTCACGAGGAGCTAACTAGCTCTGTGGTCTTCATTGATCACTTGCCGATTTTTTCTAACTATAACGTTAGGTAATGTTTTCGTAAAAGTACTAATGTCCGATGTGAATCCACTGAAGTT
>NW_013665915.1:364228-372057 GCF_000517525.1 Limulus polyphemus
AAATATCTGAAGTGTCCCGATTAATAATCGTTATAACAATCACAGTTATAGCTTCCGAAGTTTATAGCACACCAACTATAGCAAACCAATAATATATACTGTTTTTTGACGAATCACGATGGTTATATTTATAGGGGTGTGAATAGTTTCTCGAAATTATTGACGCCAACAATAGCGTTTACGTACACACATATATTGCTGATTCTTACACTCGAGAATCTTCTATAACTTTAGAGAATAGGCGGGAGTTTTGCACTACATATTTAACAGTATAAGTTATGTACATTTCTAAATATAAACTTAATTTAAACAAACATCGATACTAAAATAGATATATAATAATAAATCCGCCACATCTGCATTTCTTACTAAATAATATTAACACATTGCTTGTAAATACCATAATGTTTTACCCATTTACTATCAGCAATTCTAAGAGCGAAAATTATACTTTTTTGCTGATTCCAAGGAATAACATTTTGTCTGTAAGGCTTTAATATTTTCATATTTGTAGAACAAAACAAAGTTAATTCGTGGAAATGAAAACTTACATAAAAAAGCTGTGATTTTATATACGGATGTGCCTCTTGTCAACTTACGTTAGAGCGATTTTATTAAACTGCTTTTAGTGTTTACGTTTCTGTTTTTTTAACACCTCTGTGTCTTATTGTATAATAAAATTAATTAATGTTTGTTTCCATGTTTTGAAAGCAGAGCTTCGCATAGAGCTATTTGTGCTGTGCCCATTGCGAATATCGACCCATGAATTCTAGTGTTATAAGCCCTCAGTGTGAGTGCTAATTCGTGATTCAACAGTTCTAAAAAGTTTAGTTTTTGTGAAGTTTACTAGATTTCAGCAGTACTGTGGCTCAGCGGTAAGCTTGCGGGCTTAGAATGCTAAAATTTTGAGTTTGATCTCTGTGTAGAGGACATTGTGCAGCCTTGTGCTTAACGACTAAAAATGTACTAAATACATTTTTCATAAATTACTTTAAACACAGAGGAAATATTCGTTTGAAATCAGTATGAATCATGAAATGAGTAACCTGGACAAACGCTAGATGTTATGTAAAAAAGCTTATAACTAATCGTTTTCAGTAATAAAACTAGCCTTAATAGGAATAAAACAAAATTGGTACTCCCGTTTTTTGTAAACAACCAAATATTTATATCTTTATATCCAATTCCAATTCGTTGCTTTCTTTATCCTTCCCGAAATTCCATTTCCTTATTTTCTAAAGTATTACCAAAAGAACAAAGATCTGATGGTGCAAAAATCTTTACAGACAGTAAACAGATTTTTTTTTCATCTTCTTTATATACATCGTACAATATCCAAATAATCGGCAATAAAACATATACTTTTTGGACTGATGTAATATTCAAACATCGACAAGACAGCAAAAGTAAACACGAGCATAAGGGAATACAAATTGCAGAGAAGAAAAGAACAAAACTTCCGCATCCCCAAGGGCGACTCAAAATGGATTCTAATGAAAATAAACTAACCAGCTGTCTGAGGCATTATCAACTACTATCAGATGTTCTTCAACATTGTTAGCTGCATTAATGTCGGAGCGCCGCGGGGATCTAATCTCTTGATCATCTGTCAGAGGGCAAAAACGTGGCTTCTTGGTGTTTCTAGGGGAGCAAATGCTGAGAACCTTGTGTAATATTTCAGTATTGGTGACACCGAGTGGTTGGCTATTGATTTGTATCATCTAAAGAAAGAGTAAGTATTCAAGGTACACTATTTTCACAGTTATTACTATCCGAATAATGTTACTAAATAATCACTTTTTTCTTCTCACGTATCGCTATAAACCAATATTAAATGTTTTATTCGAACTTAATTCTTTTTGAGGATCCTTCATTCTCTGGAACTAGCCATCAGCTTCTTATAATGTCACAGAAAATTACACACAACAAATATAAAACTTAAGAAATATATTACGGCTAAAAAAAGGAAACTTTAAATAACCAAATTTTATATTTTTTCACGCTTTTGTTAGTTTCACGGAGTTTTGTAAATTAAAAATTATTTAACAAATGTTTTCTAAATAGGCCATAATATATATATTTAGTATTTAGAGAATACCAGTTGTATTTTAAATTTAACAAAAATATTCTGTATTACTCTGATGGCGAATACCAATTTTGTTCTTCTTCTTAGCAGGAAGGTGTTCTGTAAAGGCGTTTCTCATTATTTAAATATTAGAATTATGTAATAAAATAGTCAGTTATTAGCATATTTAAAATGTTTTTTATAGTTTAGACCTTTTAAATGACAAATCTACCACCCACACCTTCCAATCTGCTTTTTAAATATTATTTTGAAACTACTTATGCACCAAATTCCTTGTGGGTCCTGGACTTTATTTGTTGCAGGATTTCTACTGACAAAAATACCTTCAATATTGTACTTAATCCCAATAACTAATGCTTGGGGTCTCTACACATTTTGGATAAAAAAATGAATAATTCCACCCAATGTTTGTGGGCCATACATTAAGTGTTGCAATAGGAAAGAAATACAAACTTACTCAATTTGGTGCAATATGAAACCCTACTAGTAGTGAACCTACGAAAACAAGCATTATTTGAGAGTAAAGCAAACAATCACGTGAAATATGTTATGTTTGTCAAACTAGTTATTAACTAGCCATAGTTTAAACATTAAAATGAAAATTTCAAGTAATTCAGTAGGCTGTTTTCCATGGTTAGTCAGTCCTTACAACGCAATTCTCTATAGTTGTGGTTCATTAGCTGAATCTTATAAGTGAAATCAGTGTATTGCGCTTTGTTATTTGATTATTTATTTTAGAGCAAAACCACATTCAGCTATCTGCTGTGTCCACAGTGGGGAATCGAACCACGAATTTTAGCGTTGTAAATCAGTAAACGTACCGCTGTCCCACCGGGGAACAAGACTTATTATTTCGAAAGATAATACGATTAGTTATCGAAGAGGTTTAACATGTTGAAATCAGAATGATTTTCACATGCACATGAACATTACATTTATTCAAATGCAAAATATATTTTATTAGAATTTAACTTTGGATCAATTAAACTTCTTTTAGAAAAAATTACGAAATTTAACAGAATGTTAAGCAGTAGTACTACAGATAACAATAAACTTCTATAATCAATCTATTGTAATGCTAAGCAGAAGTTCTATAGATAACAATAAACTTCTATAATCAATCTATTGTAATGCTAAGCAGAAGTATTAGAGTTAATAAAACTATTAACATCATTCTATTATAATGTTAACCAGAACTACTACAGACAGCCTATAATTCTACTAAAGTCATTACATTATAATAAGAATCTAAAGTAATTAACTTATTTATTAACGCTTTTGCTACACCATCTTAAAAACTCATAAGGATTTAACAATATTATTTAATTAATTAACTTATTTATTAACGCTTTTGCTACACCATCTTAAATACTCATAAGGATTTAACAATATTATTTAATTAATTAACTTATTTATTAACGCTTTTGCTACACCATCTTAAATACTCATAAGGATTTAACAATATTAAGTGAAGAATGTAATTTCATTTATGAATATTAAAACAATATTTTCTATAATAAATATTTGGTATAATATTTACAGTAATTTAAGATATCAATGTCTCATACATACTACTTGAACTTAAATTTTATAATTGTTTAGTGTTTAAGCCTTAGCGAACTAATTGTAGTGAGATTATACTTATAAATAAACATTTCTTCAAATAAAAACTTGCCAAAACAGGACATTGTTTCATTACAACAGGATATTGTTTCGTTACTTAAAAAAGCTAGTTTCTCTTTCGATATTGAATAATATCGATCGTATATACCAAATAAGTTATATTATTCCGATAAAAACATCTCATTTCGTTTATACTTCAGGCTTTTTGTTTATATTAACTGAAACTTAGAGATTTAAATTATAATCTCTCTTTTTTTATATAAAAAAATTGATTTTTTAGATTATTTCAGAAAGATTTCATCCTATATATATCATTAGATCTGTCTTCCTTTACTATAACGAAGTATCAACAGACCTTTATTTACCTATTTTATAATCTAGGTGAAACTTTTCCAGAAGCTCTGAGAGCCAAGTTCATTTATAACAAGACGTGACTGAATAATTGAACCCATCGAAACGTGCATAATATTTAACCAATGAAAGTTTTCGTAAAGCTTAATGAATCAAACCGTGATATACATTAATAATGAGCTTTATTATACGTGTTCTTCTCCATTGATTACCACTATTATAAGGAATGTAGGTAAGTTCTAAATGTGAACACATTTTGAGCTTGAAATTTTCTAAACTGAATTATAATGTTTGTTTAATTTTTGTGTTCTTCTGTGTTTCGTGTAGGTAAAAAAGCTTTCTAGCCTGTTACCGTCGTGTTTGTACTTAAATTGTTTTTCACACATATTTTTATATTGTTGTAAAGCGTGACATTTTTTAAGCTCTACAAATGGTCTATTTATGTTTCAATGGAGTCCAGTCAGTGAATATTATTTTTACTATTCTTCGTGTGAAAACATTTACATACCATCACAGTTGCGTTTTATTACCACATCTTGCAGCAGTTTGTCTATGCTTTTATACATTTTACAGATAATTAAGTGGGTTATATTACAAAAATGTGGAATAGGCAAATCGGCCGATATAAAGTCGTGGTGAACGGAATGTATCAGAACTACATTTTGATACTGTTTGGCATTTCCTAGGTCGTGTGATGCCACCGAAATTGATTACCTTTGGAAAGAGGCATGTAAGAATCTTTTCCGACGCGAAATATTCACATATTTATATCATAAAGATGTGTGCCCCCCACTGGCACAGCGATATATCTGCGGACTTACAACGCTAAAAATCGGGTTTCGATACCAGTGGTGGGCAAAGCATAGACAACCCATGGTATAGCTTTGTGCTTAACTACAAACAAAATACGTGTTCAGATAGGAGATTTCGAATTTTCAAGATAAGAATATATCCATTGTACTTAATGGCATTGGAAAACAAAGGAATATGGATCAACTTTATGACCATCCATAAAGAGACCTGGAACAAACCGCACCCCAGCCGTGGTAAACAATGTGCAGTGTTTTGTAACAGGTGATAATCCACGAACATAAAGGTCAGTGGCAAAAGCTGCAGTCGTGTCTCAGGCACCTGCAGTACGCAACATAATCAAGAAGTATCCTCGTCTGGAAAAGTATAAAAGTCATATGTACATAAATTGCTTCCATGGCATAACCGTTCAACTGTTGCATACCTCACGCCACTGCAGTATTAAACGAGTATATTTTATTCCATTCCATCCGATGATATATCGATTAAGTCACCGGACGTTGCTCTTATGATGTTCCATGAAATCAGACTGCTGAAACGGGCTCTAGAAAACCGTCGTTTTCTGACACTAGATATCTAAAATAAAGAAACCAGGGAGGAAGGGTGGAATAGGAACTTCAGGACTACTGTCGAGATGTATGGTCGACAGAGAGAAAATAACCAGATGTGGCGACATGGACTGTAACGACGTGGTGAGGCTCCACAATCGCGTTAGTATAACATACTAAAATACTGTACTGCATATTTCATTCTTGATATAATATAAACAACCAACTGAAAAAAATGTGACAATTCCAATCACTGAAATTTATGTTTAGATCTATCTGAAAGCTTTTAACGTGGATAAAGTTTCTCCAGCTTGTTGTTAATGAAATATAACAATATCTAAAGAGATACGTTGCTGATAAACTAAGATGCAATATTTTCGAAGTCTTATAAGTTGGTATATATATTAAATAGTAACGCGTGCCGGTCACTGAAGTCATAACTGGTCTACATATTCATTGTACTAAAAACTATATATTGTACGAAACTTCTAAACATAAGCCCATCATATCCATAGTAATTAATCAATAAACATTTTTGCCTATGGCCTTCTAATGTTCAGAATAAGGCATTTTGACAGAAAAATTAAACATTTTGAATACAATCTGGTTTCGACTGAATATGTATATTGACCTCCATTCAGAGAGAAAGGGAATTTTCTGTTTTTAATTTGTCACCCTAACAATGAATTTTTCCAATTCTTCCTAGTTTTTAGATGTACTTAAAAATAAACCTCTTTTAGCCATGAAGACTTAATAAGTATTTAATTATGAAAAGTGATAACAAAATGATTTTCATTGTTATTAAAACATGATTTATATCCAGCAGTTCCTGCTTTAGAAAGTGATAAAGATACAAACATGTTAATTACACGTCCATCATAACTTTTGAAACAATGGCAACAAAAACATTACATGTGGACAAGAGTATTTGTGCTATCAGTATTTGTAGAATATGAAATTTGTTCAGTGGTATGACTTTAAGTTCAAGTTATAAAAATATTGTTGTTTATTTCATTTCTTGTCCTCTTCTGAGTCCGATACCTGTGATTATACACTCTGTATAACCTGTACCGACTAGTATTAAACGATTGTATCATTTTTTCAATTATATTTAATCAGTTTTCACTCATCAAAAGTGAAAGTTTTATAAGTCCCTGTCTTTAGGCGACATCTGATGGCGAAGTCAAAATTTTTACTTTACAAGAGTTTGTCTCGTTAAACAACAACAAAAAAGTGTACCAATTTTTTAAGGCGCAACTACTTCAAAGCTAGATCTACTCTCTTGAACCTGGTTGTTAATTGTTAACCTGGGTGGTTAATTATTTTACCCCATCAACCCTCTTCTAGTTTTGAGATTCAACCCAAGAGTTCTTTTCAAAACTGCATATCTTACATTAGAGAGGGTAGTTTGAAACAGGCTATATGCTGCAGAGTTTAAGCATTTGCTTTCTATTAATTCACGAAGTAAATATGTCACACTTTTTCATGCTTATTTAAGAGGTACTTAGAATATATTTTCGTGCTTATTTAAAGATAGTTAAAAAAAGTGCTGAAATATTTATTACCTGACAGAATTTTTATGAGATACCGTAGTAACATTGGATAATATGCAATAATAGTAAAAAACACGTAGGATCATGACAAAACCCTAGCCCTTTCGCCAGATGGACTGTCTTCCTCAGGAGTAAAGAGGAATACACGTCCACCTGTCGAAATTAATATGTACAGCGCATAAGTGAAGAACGCCTATTCCCCGCTCTTTATATTCAGTGATAAACACTAGAATATTAGATGTCCTGGCTTAAGATGTTGAGTTATTATGTATTCTGGCTAAAGATATGAGGGCATTATGTGCCCTGACTAAAAATACAAGGTTATTAGGTATCCTAACTATAGATACATCGTTATCAGGT
The DNA here is from genome assembly GCF_000517525.1 of Limulus polyphemus. NCBI lineage: Eukaryota > Metazoa > Arthropoda > Merostomata > Xiphosura > Limulidae > Limulus > Limulus polyphemus. Next base: position 371,560 of record NW_013665915.1, read on the forward strand.
ATTCTGACAAAAGATATAAAGTTACTAGGAGCCCTAACTAATGACATACAAGGTGTCCTGTATAAATATATCAGATATTAGGTGTTCTGGCTAACTATACGATATTATTTATTGTTCTTGTTAAAAATTCAAGATTATTGTATGTGCAAAAATTTATCGCCGACCGCCGAGTTTTGATTTGCCTCTTCAGTTCAACAAATATTACAATTTGTTTACACTTATACTTTATTGTTGCTCATCGTGTTGAGGTATTTTATTGTTGTATTGTGGCAATTTATTGTTGTAGACTGACATTTTATTCTGTAGACTGTACCTTTCTGTAGAGTTAACGTGTATATGCTTCTTAAATATAAGTTTAAGCAAAGTATAAGTTCCCTTCCCATTATTGTTATATATGCAACAGTTTTATTCCGATTTTTTATATAAGAATAAGGCCCGGCATGACCAGGTGGTTAGGGCGCTCGACTCGCAATCTGCATTTCGCGAGTTCAAATCCCC
>NW_013665915.1:372477-395259 GCF_000517525.1 Limulus polyphemus
ATTGGTTGGTAAGTGAGTAGCCCAAGAGTTGGCGGTGGGTGGTGATGTCTGGCTACCTTTCCCCTGCTCTTACGCTGATAAATTAGGGACGGCTAGTGCAGATAGCCCTAGTGTAGCTTTGCGCGAAATTAAAAAAAACAGACAAACATATAAGAATAAAATCGAAAATAAAGAACATTACAGTATCTCTTAAATAAGATAGAAATATTACATATGAAATGTATACTATAAAATAATGTTTTGTAAAAATATGAATCATATTAACTGTACATTGAATTTCAAAATAAATTACAAGCAAATAAATCTAAGTAAACTAAGATAATGTGCAGTAAAATATAACTTGTTAAAATTTAACATAAAATTAATAAAACTTCTCCTACATTATCAACCTTCATTGACATAATTAATTTTATATGATCTATAACATATTGTATTTATATGATCTATAACATGTCGTATTGTATATTGAAAACAAAATAGACTTTATATCGTCACTTTGAAATGTTTTTCTATCATTGGTAATTGTTTTAAAATGTAGATTTTTTATATTTATCGACAATATTAAATTAAACTAAAAATATAAAATTGTTGGTATAGACGAGATTATCCATTTTTAGAAAGCTTTCTAATTGTGAAAACAAATACCGTATTGGTGATCCATCTATCAAGAAAACGTTTAGCTATGTAATTATATGGATCGCAAGTAACTTCAACACTGAGACGACATCATTAACTGCCTTTAACTCCAGTTGGACATGAGTCATTTTCTAGATGTAAGCTTAGACAGCTAATAATAGAGCTAGACAGCAAGTTCTTGTTACACTCTGGTTTTATTATATGCTAAAAATCAATACTCAAACAGATTAGAATATCACAAGCATGTCATTTCGCCAAAAGTACCTGACATCTAAATATCTAAGTTTTCGGATAAAAAGCTTGACAAGGGACGCAAGGGTTAGAACATTCTGCTCTTTTATTTTTCATTTTGTTATTGCTTTCATCTAAACTATTAAGAGCATATTCTATCCTAAGTCTTTCAGATACATTTAAATAGCATGTCTTTTCTTAAGCAAATTGTTAAAATGCATTTCATTTTTTTTACTAGGCAGTGCTTATTTAAAAGTCATGATTTGGACTCGTTTCAAGATATGAAACTATTCCTCTGCATAAAAACTCTAGTTTAAGGCTTCGCGCTCTAAATTAAAGTGTCATATTTATATAAAATATAACTTCAATGTTAATAATAATAGTAGTAGTCGACTTCTAAGAAGGATACGTTATGGAGCTTCAAAAATGTAGAAGATCTAAAGATTAACATTTCATACCTAGTTATGGCTCATGTTTTCGAACATTTAACACCTAGTTATGGCTCATATTTTCGAACATTTCACACCTAGTTATGACTCATGTTCTCTAACATTTCACACCTAGTTATGGCTCATGTTTTCGAACATTTCACACCTAGTTATGACTCATGTTCTCTAACATTTCACACCTAGTTATGGCTCATGTTTTCGAACATTTCACACCTAGTTATGGCTCATGTTCTCGAACTATTTTCTCGAATAGTTTATTTTTCAAATCGTAATGCGACTTAAAATAAAAATATAATTTAGAATTCCGAAATCTTGAAAGCAGTAAACATTTTTTCGAGGTTCTTAAAACATACAGTTTTCGTGTTCTTCAAGGCTTAATATTTTAGACAGTTAAAAAGTGTCCTAAATAACAGAAGTAGAGCGACTAGTGGTTAGCGTGCCGGTCTATGAAGCCGAAAGTCCATGGATTGTGCCCTGTTGCTACATAATCGCGCCCTTAGCCTTAGTGTCGTGAGTATATGATAAAGTGTCGGTCAGTCAAACTATCTGATTAAAGAAAAACAAGATGTTCTTTTTAGCTAGGTGTCCCTCTAGTGTATCAACTCAAAACTGAGGATGGCTAGTCCTTGTGTAACTTTGTACGAATATCCAAATATAAATAATACATTGTATGAAACCTTGTGATACAGATGTGATCGTAAACTGCTGCGATATTGAATCTGTAATTATATCCTATGGTTATAAGTATTCAAAACTTATCATGTTTTAAAAACTTTATACTAACATTCAGAGAGACTTACGAGAAAGAAACTGAAATAAAAATAGATTAACACTATCATTTTTTTTTTATTTCATTTTATGTTTCCACCGTTTCACAAACCTTTAATGTTTCTAAGATGATATGGAGTTCTTGCTGTAGAAACAGTAACGCCATGACATGTCTTTCTTAGTTAAATAATGGCTTTATTCATAAAATGTAGACAAAATCGAAGAAAATTTTAAGTAATATACAATAATTTTATTTTTTTAAATTATTTAAACTAATCATTTTGCTAATGTATAAATGAGAAAGAACGTATAATATTTGAATTGTATCATGTACTGAATGCAAATCATAATTACGAGATATACGTGTTTTAACACTTAAAACGTTCCATAACATAACTACGTGATACGTGTGTTGTGAGGCCTAATGGAATACAGAACATAATTACGAGATATACTTGTTTTAACACTTAAAACGTTTCATAACATAACTACGTGATACGTGTGTTGTGAGGCCTAATGGAATACAGAACATAATTACGTAACGTATGTATATTAACCCTTACCGCGCTATATATATGATAATTACAATTTACCTGCTTTATAACATGTACTTTCTACGGAACATTACGCGATACGTGCTGTAACGTTTTCTACCCTAAATATGTTGCGTTTTTAGTAATATGTAGTCTCCACAGAACATAATCACACACAAAAACGACATCACATAGAGTTTAAAATCAAGTTCTTGTCTATCTGATGTCTCGTTGATTGCGTTAAAAATGATCTGCCGAAACTAGAAGAAGGATAATATCTAATTGTTTACTACCTTAGGTTACGTCTTGTGTGGAAAAATGCATATGAGCATAAATGTAACTTAGAAACATAGCTGAAAATATAGCCTGTTGAATTTGCAATATCTACACTAACGAATATTCATAACCCACCTTATTTCTGTTTGCTGACGTTTTATGATGATAGATTGGACGGTTTAAATGTTTATTTTATTATTTAAGATTTCCATGTCCACGTAATATTAAAGGAAAACTCGAGCGCTGATTCCTTGGAAATAATTTGACATCAGTCTATGTATATAATATCAAGTCAGAAATAATATAGCGTATTCCTTGGAAATAATTTGACATCAGTCTACGTATATAATATGAAATCAGAAATCAGATAACGTATTCCTTGGAAATAATTTGACATCAGTCTATGTATATAACACTCAAGTCAGAAATCAGATAACGTATTCCTTGGAAATAATTTGACATCAGTCTATGTATACAATATCAAGTCAGAAATCAGATAACGTATTCCTTGGAAATAATTTGACATCAGTCTATGTATGTAATATCAAGTCAGAAATCAGATAACGTATTCCTTGGAAATAATTTGACATCAGTCTATGTATATAATATCAAATCAGAAATCAGATAACGTATTCCTTGGAAATAATTTGACATCAGTCTATGTATATAATATCAAGTCAGAAATCAGATAACGTATTCCTTGGAAATAATTTGACATCAGTCTATGTATATAATATCAAGTCAGAAATCAGATAACGTATTCCTTGGAAATAATTGGACATCAGTCTATGTATATAATATCAAGTCAGAAATCAGATAACGTATTCCTTGGAAATAATTTGACATCAGTCTATGTATGTAATATCAAATCAGAAATCAGATAACGTATTCCTTAGAAATAATTTGGCATCAGTCTATGTATATAAAATCAAATCAGAAATCAGATAACGTATTCCTTAGAAATAATTTGACATCAGTCTATGTATATAATATCAAGTCAGAAATCAGATAACGTATTCCTTGGAAATAATTGGACATCAGTCTATGTATATAATATCAAGTCAGAAATCAGGTAACGTATTCCTTGGAAATAATTTGGCATCAGTCTATGTATATAATATCAAGTTCTGAAACGAGAAGACAGATTTTGTGAATGATAAATAATCACATTATAAAATTAATCATACCTGTTTTATTTCAATCTTAGATCTACTTCACGTTAAGTACAGAAACTTAAATTATCTATAATGTTTATATTGGTGACTAATTGAAATGTGTTCCTGGAGTTACTAGGTAAATGTATTTTATCGTGTTTAATAATAGTAATTATAAAAATATAAATTTATAAAAGTGTACATAGAGATGTTGAGTATCAAAACATATTTTAAGAAACAATTATTGTTATTATTTATTATTTTAATTGTCTCGTAGTAGCAGGTAATTCTGATGAAAACATCTATAAATTTATTAGTTCGTATTAACTAATACTTTACAAACATTTCATTTCTGATGCAATTACATTCCATTGATAAATCATTTAAAAATAATAATGAAACTAGCGCTTAAGCCATATTGGCGCGGTAACTATCAAATATCAAGGAAAGTTTCTGTCTGTCTATAGACACAACTCCTCCTAAACGAGTTGACCTATCCAGACCAAACTTGGCATGCGAACTTAGTAGTCCAAAAGCAAACCAAATTCGTATACGGAAAAAAATACAAATAATTTATAGAATAACCCATATATCGTTACTGTAGTAACTATTGTAAATAGTCAAATTTGAACAAAACTCACACCACAACAGCATTCTACAAATCAAAAATTGTAAATAAAATTATCAGCATATTGACTTATTTCCCATGATAACCAACATATACAGTAATGAAATATCCAGCTACAATGCAGATGTTGATCTCTGGATCGGAACTTAGATCCTTTCGTCAGGATCTGGAAGGGTTAGGTACTATTGAAGATATATGCGAATGTATTTCAGTTGGTCGTTGTTTGGTCGTGTGACCTGGGATGATCAGGTACAGCTGGACCTCTACTTCCCTCCTTGACTGTTGATTTGAGTGTTGGATGAAGCCTACATTAATTCTTCAGTAGAATACGGTCCGGTAGTTAGGAAAACCTGTTCTTACATCATGCAGTAGCAATGGCTCATTCGTCCACGCGAGAGACCCTTTTCAGTCCTTGAATGTATAACGTCAATTTTTCTGAGATAAACTTCTCTTTTTTTGGGGGTAATTGTCAACATAAAGTTTTGTTCACATAAACAGTTTCATAAATATCAATTGAAAACATATAGCACTAATCCTATTTTCCCGTAAACAAACCCCTTTCAAATATAATTAACACTATATCTAGCTACCGGTTTGTCCAGTAGTAGGTGACCATAGATTACATAAGGTATTTACTAGACTTAGTATCATTATGTATGATAAGGTTTTTCAGCGTTCTTAATGATTCATTTTTGTTAACATTTTTGCGAAAGTAATCTATTAATCTACTCTGACAACACGAGGATGTTTGCGTAATTATGTAAGAATGTTGTGTTTGCGTATGTAGAAACTCTGTATGCTTTAGTTATTATTGAATGTTGTATTGTTTGTAGCTTGTTTACGAGTGATTTGGTTACATTTAACCATGCTGGGCAGGCATACTCTACCACTGGGTGTATGTATGTTTTATATATCTTGAGTATGTTTTCTGTTGCCAGTTAGACATCAGATATTATTTCTAATTTAATTTATGTGTTTAGGCCAATTTAATTTAGAGTCGTAGCTTAGACCAAGGAATTTGGCTGATGTGGCTATCTAGAGAAAAGTTCTGTAAGGGTATATTTTTGGGGGCTGTTTGCTCTTCTCGTTTGATTTTGTGAATAATATGATTTATATTTTAGGGGCGTTTATCTTGATTCTCCATTTGTTACAGTAATTTTCCATTTCACTTAACCGAGGTTGTAGATTTGTTGCTGCTATAGTTGAAGTGTAGGAGCTCTTCCAGATAGCCACATCATCCGCAAACTTGGGACAGAAGCAGATATTTGGATCAGACAGTGACATTTCACTCACAAATATGATGAATAGAATAGGGCTAACTACCCTTCCTCGCGGGACACTTGTCTCCGGGGTAAAGTACTCCGAGAAGGTGCTCGACACATTAATTCTAGCCTTCCTGTTGTCTAGAAAGTTGGAGAACAAACGAGTAATACCTCGCGCTAGTTTCATTTGTAACAATCGATATTTCAATCAGTAGTGCCATATAGTGTCATATAGTGTCGAATGCTTTCTCAACATTGCGAAAGCAAGCGACAGTGCATCCATTTCGGTTAAAACTGTCTACTATTGTTTCTCTTAAACTTTCTAGATGGTCTGTCGTTTTGCCTTTTTTTTCCTAAATCCATTTTGTATTTCAGGTAATTTTGATGTCAATTCGAAATATGCCAAAAGTATTGAACTGGTGATTTTTTCTAGTAGTTTTCCAGTACAGCTCGTTAGGCTGGTTGGATTATAGCTTTCTGGTTTACTTGCTGGCTTACCTTCTTTCAGAAACATTAAAACGTCCGCTAGCTTCCAAGCAGTCGGTATGTATCCATATCTTAGGGATACCTTAAATACAGGAGCTAAATGTTCTTACAGTCTCGGTGTGCCTTTTTTGATAAATATGTATTGTATTTTGTCATGTTGTGGAGCCTTGTTTTTATCATTTTGAGAATGTCTTGTATTTATGGTACTGTTATTGATTTTATGAGTTGTTGAGTCGTGTTTTCTTGAATATTGCTGCTTAGTGGTTGGACATCTAAGGGGCTGACTGGGAAGGTAGGTGAGTAAAGGACCTCTAGGGGACCGACTGGAAAAGTGGGTGAGTATAGAACCTCTAGAGGATCGACTGGAAAGGTGGGTGAGTATAGGACCTCTAGAGGATCGACTGGAAAGGTGGGTGAGTATAGGACCTCTAGGGGACCGACTGGGAAAGGTGGGTGAGTATAGAACCTCTAGAGGATCGACGGGAAAGGTGGGTGAGTATAGGGCCTCTAGGGGACCGACTGGAAAGGTGGGTGAGTATAAGACCTCTAGGGGACCGACTGGGAAGGTGGGAAAGTATAGGAACTTTTTTGTGTTAATATGGTTATTAGATTTATTGTAGTATGGTGTGTTCATTGTAGGTTAATTTGGTGTTTTGCACGTGTTTTCAATGTATTTTCTGAATATTTTTGTTTTTTGTATGTTTATGTTGGCAGTGGGATTATTGTATTTTAGTTGGGGATATATAAATCTTTTTAAGTAAGACCAGAAGCTTTGGGGGGGATGTTTAGTTTTGCCCAATATTCGTCCCAATTATCTGTTTTTAGTCTTTTTATTTCGTTTTTTTTACAGTATTTCTGAGTGTATTTAGTCTGGTTTTCAGATCAGGGTCTTGTTTATTCATATGTATTTTTCGCAGTCTTCTGCGTTCTTTTATTGTACTTAGGAGTTGTTTATGGGGTTTGCATAGTTGATTTGAATATTGTATTGCTGTTGGGATGCATATTTCAGCTGCTTTTATAACGCACTCTGTGATTATACAACAGTAATCATCGATAATAGTGTAGTTTTCGACACTATTTACAGTTCTTTCGGTCAAATTATTTATTATCTCCTGGTATTTTGTCCAGTTTGCTTTTATGTAATTAGAGTCGGGGGTATTTATTCGTTGATTATAACTTGGACAGAGATCAAAATTGCACCAGATTGGTAGCTGATCACCGTCTATGTCCTCTCCGACATTAAATGAAATGAATGAGTTTACTATAGAACTAGAACATATACATAAATCTAAAATATCACTACTATTATCTGCACAGCTTGTGTGCGTTGAGGTATTGCTGTTGAGTGGGATACTGTCGGTATCCTCTAAGAATTTTTGCAGTTCTCTACCGTTTGTTTTAATCATGGCACATCCAAATAGATCATTTTTACTATATACAGGTTTATATCTAAGTCATTTCTCGGAGAGCAAAATAGGCCAGTGATAGTAAGAGTAGTGTTATTTTATAAGGTTAATTCTAGAGTCATACTTTCATTTTCAGAAGTAAAGCTGATATTATTTACAGATAGGGTGCTTTTATAGAGGTGTGTCTTTTGTTTTTCTGTGATGTCTTACAGAAACGTGGTTGTTTATATTAAATCTGTTACGTTTTTTTCACCAATGTCTCTGTAATTGTCATTATATCCGCTCTGGTGCGATTTATCATATCTTCGATCTCAGGCCTCTTGGAAGTTAGACCACCTTGGATGTTGACGTGGAGAACTGTGGGTTTATTTATTGTTTGTGAATAAGTAGGTTGTCATTATTGATGGTAATATGTGTGCTAGGTGTTTCTTGGCGATGTTTATCATTATTGTTACGAAGTCATCTTTCTGCTGTGGGCTGCTGATTTCTGTGACAAATTTGGATACCATGTTTTTTGAACGTTGTTGAAGTGGTTAGTTTTCGTTCTTCTTGCATTTTGTTCAGATTCTTGGTTTGTTTTTTCTTGGGGTATTTTGCCCGTTGTTTCGTTGAAAACTACTTTTGCGTATGTTTTTGCGGTTTCGGTATTTTTAAGCGTTGGTAGGAGAGGTACCTTGGTTGTTGATAGTGTTTGCTGTGTATTTGTTTTATGTGTGTTACGTTTTGTTTTATCTGTGTCATTTTGTAGCTGTTGGACTTGTGTGTTCTTCCTTATATTAAAAAGGTTTGTTTTTATGCATTTGTATTTAGTGCATCATTTATATGCGGATGATAAAGATATTGCTGCTATTTATGTTTCCCGCTCTTTTCTAATTCACACCATTTAACTTCCGGTTTATAATATGGTTAGAGTAAGCGCTTAAGCCTGAATTAGAGAAATATGTCATAATTATATTAGTTTTTACGATACTTTATACTTCTCTTGAAGCAAAATTCAAGATCACTATTCAATTTAATGCATTACATGTACCAAGTTCAGACAGTAGAAATCTTGACTACATCTCTTCTGTGAAATTGGCTGCTTTGAACAAGAAGTGACGCAACTGCTTTGCCATCTCTGCCAAGTTTCTCGACTTGACTTTTACACCTCCTCACTTCCGATCCACTTTCCCTGTCTTACAGCAATTTTCTTGGAGAATGACTGCTACTAAAAATTCTTGCAGAGATTTTGTTCATTTTTAGCAAATTTGAGTGTATTTTCCACGTTTTTAAGAGAAAAAAAGAGACAGAGGAGTGCAATCTCCTTAAAATAACCTGCAAAATTTTTAAGGTGAAACATTTAAAGTGCATTAGAAAAGCTCCCAAAAGTAACCCATTATTGACCAAGAGTGCAGTTTTACTTGTAGACTTTCACCGGATCTATCGGGCTTTCAGGAAGAGCAGAGCTTGCCGCTCAAACAATTAGTCAAATTGCACATCTACTTACTTGTTCAGTCGTGAAATAAAGGGAAACACAAGCACATGTACAAGTGCAAAATATACACATGAAACAATATACTGATAATAAAGCAAAGAAACGTATATAGTCACATTATAGAAACGTTAAACTTTAATGTTCTCACAACGTATTTCATTTCACATGTGATGAAACAAAATATCACTGCTTACAATCCATTCGACACTTTTGAAATAAAACTCGTCTTCTCAAATAACCGAGACAAAAGACGGTTCTTAAATAAAGGCATAAAACACGTATCGGTTGATAAGATAAAAATATCAGGTTCTGTTTTCCTATTATAACAGCTCAGAATAGTGCTGAAGTCAATGATAAGTCGATAGCAAGCTTCATCAAAACTAATATCACTAGAGAGAATCGTGTATATCATTTTTGGAAGCTTTGCAGAAGGGATGTTCGAAGAATTCAGGTGTTATTTTCTACATTTGTCATATATTAAATTTCAATGGACGTTTAAAGTGGTTCCACAGTTTTGTCTTAATTATTTCCAAAAACCCATAGCTGAGATTTTCCTTATCTCTATAAAAGTTAATGTGTGTAATAGGAAACTGAAACATTAAACCATTGCGATTTACACATGTGATACAGGTGTTTGAATACGTTATATTAAAAAGATTTTGAATATGCAAATCACCAAGTAACGTGAAAATCACAGCCGATACGACATCGCGATGCAACGGCATGTAAGAGAAATACATTTTGACATTTTTTTTTTACATTTCATAGGTAGAATGATGTCACATAAAAGTGATCTCTTTTGGATTATTTATGGAACAGCTTTTTCTGACGCAAAATATTCATACTCAAACCATAAAGATATGTTCAGATCGGAGATTTGTAATTTTCAAGACGGTGCTATGCCTTGTACTTAATGGCATTCGAAAACAAAGGAATATGGGTCAAATTGGGACAACTTAGAGATAGCCCTGCAACAATCATACTCCAGTTGTGGAAAGCAAAGTGCAGCGTCTTGTAACAGGTGAGAACCCACGGTCATAAAAGTCAGTGGAAAGAGTTGTTCATGTATCCCAGACAACAGTAAAAAGCATAATCAGGAACAATTTCTGTCTGAAAAAGCGACACAAGTTATTTCCATGACATATCTGTTCAACCGCCGCAGTTGGAAAATGAAACGGGTATTTGTGTTATTCTGTAAGAACAAATATATATCATGTCGTCAGTCACAGCACCTATAGATTTCTGTGCGATAGGCCTGTGAAAACGGGCGTTGGAAAAGCATCGTCACCGTACACTAGATGAGTTATGGAAAGCCTATAAGGAGGAGTGGTATGCTATGGAGATGACAGCTTTACAACGGAGAATTTTGCACATACACTACACTATGGAGATATTGTCAAGATACGTGATCGTCAGATAGAACATGAACGGATATGGCGATATGGCCTATAACGACACAGTGAGGCTTCAAAAGCATTTTTATATAACGTAGTTAACCCCTGTTTAAAGTAAACAGTCATTTTTTTTTATCTGTGTTTGAGTTAGCAACTAGTTCCTATTCGAAAGAAATTAGTGAGTTGGTGTCCAATACGGTTATTAGTTGTCCCAATACGGTTATTAGTTGTCCCAATACGGTTATTAGTTGCCCAAATACGGTTATTAGTTGTCCCAATACGGTTATTAGTTGTCCCAATACGGTTATTAGTTGTCCCAATACAGTTAGCAGTTTTCCTGTTTCGATTCTTCTTGATATCAGGTTATACTAACCACCAATTATCCAAATCACTACCGAAACAAGCCCTAACTGCCCTAAAACTATTTAGGATTAGTTCACAACTGGCAGAAACCCGTAGCTCACTCTGCCGATTCTGATAAAACAGTCCAATACTGTCCCAAAAAGTGAAGAATATTTTAGTTTCGTAAAAAAAGATATTTGAGTTTATAACACATCTTTTGTTGAATCTATGCTATAAAACAACGTATCACACGCTTTTGTTAATTTATTTGTCTTACGAAACTGTTTTGTTCTCTGATAACGCTTTTACCCAAAATTAATGCCGGGAAGAAAGTTTCAACGACAAAAAATTTCAGAATGTACATAATTTATTTAACAGACTAAATTTATACAGGCCATTAGACATCGTTTTTTTTTTTTTTTGCATAATTAAAGAATGAATTAAGTGATTTCATGCTTGACACTGTTTTCGTGTTTCTTTTATTACTTCCTAATATGTGAGTTCATTATAGTAAGGTTAAAAAACGTCGAGTTTGACTGAATTGTGTCAGCATTTTTGTTAGCGTCTGAACATGGTGTCATCCTTCCCATACCTTCTGTGTATTATTTATTATTAATGACAAAACCTATATATATATTCATAATTTCAGATAAAATGTCTTTAGCGGCACATCCTTAATTGTTTAAAGTTAAGTGCAAAGCTATACAATGGGCCATCTGTGCTCTGCCCACCACGCGTATCGAAATCCGGTTTCTAGAGTTGTTGTAAGCCGGCATACCTACAGCTGTGCCACTGGAGGCTCTTGTTTAATAACAGTAAAGTAAATTAATTTTAATAATAGTAGTAAGTCAAATTTGCTATTTAATAATGATAGAGTAAACTTATTTTTCACAACGTTAAGGTAAGTCCATTATTTAGCAATGATAAAGTCAATGTATTAAGTATACTTTACTGTTATTAAACAAGAGCCTTCAGTGGCACAGCGGTATGTATGCGGATTTACAACGCTAGAAACCGGATTTCGATACGCGTGGTGGGCATAGCACAGATGGCCCATTGTGTAGCTTGTGCTTAATTACAAACAAACAAACAGTATTAATAATAAACCCCCTAGTGGCTCAGCGGAAAGTCTGAGTGCTTATAACGATAAAAATCTGATTTCGATGCTCATGATAGGCAGACCTAAAGACCACTTTATTCAGAGTTGCGTTAAATAACAAAACATATATTAATAGTAAGGTAAATTCATTTTGAAACAGGTAACGAAAATTCATTGTTTGATTATAAAATTCACTCTTTATTAACGGTAAGACATTTTCTTTTCAAAATCGTTAACCAAGTTAATTATTCAATAATTATAACTTTTCTATGTACATTTGCAACATAAGTTTATATGTTAAATTATCTTAGAAGTAGCATTATAATTTAATAGCTAATCTAAGTGAACTCTAATGTTACGACGCTTATCAACAAAATATATCAAGCCTATGAGATTACCAGCAGACATCTAAGTCTCATTTACAAAACTTTCAGTGATTTAATATGAGTTTCAAAGCGACAAAACAATGCCTTTTAGTGTAACTTGCACCATCCCCAGTGTCTCATATTTAAGTCTGCAGGCTTATGACGTTAAAAATAGGGTTTCGATACCCGTGATGGGCAGAGCACTGATAGCCCATTGTGTAGCTTTGTACTTAATAACAAACAAACTATAGTGCAGATGGAATGTCACTAGAAAATCATTATTAAATATAAATAAAGATTTGTTTTTCAATTTAGAGAAAAGAACGGAGCTTGTAAGGTTTTTTTTTTATGTTTAGAATACTTTTCGTGTTCAAAATGTTTTTGTCTCACCTAAAATAAAACATTTCTTAATCATACATTTTAACAACAATATTCAAAATGTTGCAAAAATCTGGAAGAAAGTATAATTTAAAATAATCTGGTAGAAATTATATTTCATTAATATCTTTTCAAAATATCACCGGGAACAAAGTGGACAACGTTACGCATGACCATGTTATTATGAGCACATTAATTCTGAATAAACACAACGTCGATAGTAATAAGCTTATGAAACAATTTTCGATTCCTTTTGAAACCTATGTGTTAAAGAGGAGATAAAAATTACAAAAAATGAAGTACCATTTTTAACCTGTTGAACAACTTTATACTATGGTTTTCGAAAAAATAAAACTTTATACAAATAACTGGTTTTTGTCTTCAATGTAGTTTTCTCTAAAGAAATCTCTGGCAGTTTCTTTTAACTAAATGTTTAATTTGTTCTAGTATTAAATACGAAACATTCGAGTGTCTGATGTATATAAGATATTTTATGGTTCTAACGGCAAGCATGAAATTAAACGCCTAGTGATTTCTAGTAGAACTTTGGAATATTATAATGTCTTGTGAATATAATACATTTTGTGGTTCTGGTAGCAAGCATGAAATTAAACGCCTAGTGTTTTCTAGTACAACTTTGGAATATTAAAATGTGTTATGAATATAATACATTTTGTGGTTCTAACCGCAAGCATGAAATTAAACGCCTAGTGATTTCTAGTAGAACTTTGGAATATTATAATGTCTTGTGAATATAATACATTTTGTGGTTCTGGTAGCAAGCATGAAGTTTTAAACATGTGACGTAAAAATAGAAATAAAGCGGTGGTTCAGGTAGTAACTATGAAATGTGACATTGATGTAATATTTTTGTTGGTTACAGTAGCAGCTACGTTGTTTTAGAACTTTTACTGAGTAGTACTTTTGGCTTGCATCAATAAGAGTTGGCTGGCTCGATTATCATAATTTTTGGTGTGGTAGCTAAAACTGGGCTATTTTGTTTTAGGTTTTTATTTTTCAAAATGGAGACAAAGGCTACTGAAATAGGGCATTAACACTTTTTTATATAGAATTTTGGCTTGCATAATTAAGATTTCGCTGGCTCGATTATTGTAATTTTTTGTATGGTAACTGGAAACTGTCTGACTGTGCACATGAACTATCTATTTTTAGGATTTTTGACTAAGAATGGAGGATAAAAAATACCCTGAAACAGGAAAACATTTCTACATTTTTCTAGACTCGTGGTTTTGAATTCAAAGACAAAAGTACTTAATCAGTTGAATAATTCAATTATTACTTCCAGAAAGCAGTGTATGTAATCATCATCTAATGATGTCATCAGAAATTTAACACCAAAAGAAAAAAGAAAGGGAACATTATCTGACATTGTCCTTTTTACAGTTTTTGCTTCCTTAACGGTTACTCTCAGCTAGTTTAAACAAGCAAAGAAAACACTTTTCAAAAAAAGGAAGTAAATGTAGGGATGGCTAATAACAATTCCTTCAGAACCATTGCAAACAAGATATTAAGGATGGCACTTGCATCATCCCTACATAATAGTACAGGCATACAGTGTATTAGAATGTTAATAGATAAAAATAGGATAAATTTAACTCAATTGTGATTGAATGGTTATATGTTACTATATATCAATTCTTACTTGTGCTATTATGTAGCGATGATGCAAATGCCATCCATACTATCTTGTTTGCATTGTTTTTCAAGGATTGATATGAGCTATCACTACATTTACATCCTTTTTTGAAAAGTTTTGCTTTACTTCTTTAATTCTTTTTGTTTTTATATGCAGTATTTCAATAGACATAGGAAGGTTGTATTTACAACGAAATTCTAAATACAACGAGGTTCTAACTATAATATTTATTGGTTATCTATTATTGGCTGGTAATTCCCGTTTCAATCATTCAACCAATCAATTAACTAGGCAGGCATTTTGGGTTTAAAATGTAACAAGCCCAGAAGGGGCTTGAAAGACAACCAGGGGCGCTGAGAAACCGTTGTTTCTCTTTGCCCCTGCTTCATGTTTTACCCTGCACTTAAGCCTTTTAAAGTAACATCAAATTTATATAGGAAAGTTAACTTCAAAAGGTAATTATAACATCGTTCACACTTGAATTATGATTTTTTAGTCACTATTAGTTATTAATAATACTTATAAAGGCGGATACTCCGTATGAAACTATGTCACCTCAGTGAAACTGGTTGACACCGTTGTTTTGGTTTTTGAGTTATCATGTAATGAAAACGAAGTAGAAGAAAGAAGAACAAGAAATTCAAACTTTTTGCTATGATATTTTCAGACATTCCTAGAAGTTGTAACTCAGTAATTACCCAGATATTGTTATAAAAGGAAACACAGTATAGTACTATAAAGTTCTGATGACCCAATGAGGAGATATTTAATATACCATTTCGATGAACAACTCGAGCTTGACTGATAAACAGTGTAAAGGGAATTCATTTTTCTCTAGATAAAAGTTTTACGTCTATTTAAAACGGGAGAGTGTGAAGCATCGTGCTAATTTACCCCCCCCCCCCACTCCTTCCCATACACACGCGCAAACATTAAAAACACTTATATTTTTGTACTGCATTCATTCGGTAGTATATAATAGAACATTTAAGTTGAGATGAAGTAAAAAGTGTTTTAACTCGTGATGAGATTCAAGCTCTGACGATTGAAAAAGGGCCTTATCTATTTCAACAGAATTATAACGTTTTTGGAACTACCTTTGACTTTTTTTTACTTACTGTGAAACCTTGAATCGATAGATATATATTTGTATAGATGAGCAGTCAAAGCTGATATCAGCTCAATCATTTAGTCACATGCATTTAAATCTTTTACATTCTTCTATCGTAACAGATTCGAAATTAAACGTTGGATCCACGTACGTTCTTTTCTGCTATTACAATGGGGTAGAAATACGACAATTATATGTAAATAATTTACATTCTGCTATTATGATAGAATTTGGCCCAGTGATTAGAATGCCGGAATGTGGATCCAAGATTCCGTGGTTTGCGCCAAGTTATCACAAAAAAATAAAATAAAAAATCAGGCTCCGCTCTTTGGAGGTGTAGGTGTGTCGTAAGAGTAATAGTCAAATCCCACTATCCGACTAGAATAGTCCACGAGTTGGTGGTGTTGAATAGCTGCCTTTCCTCTTATCTATCATTCAAAATTAGGGACAGCTAGTGCAAATGGCCTTGGAGTAATTTTGCGCGAAATTCAACAAACGAACAAACATTACAACAAATTCGGAATGCAAAATCATATCTACATACGTTATATTATTTTATTACAATAGATTCGAAATATAACATTATATCTAAATGCGTAATATTCTGCTATTGCGACAGAGTCAAAGTAAAACATGTAACATTAAATCTAAATGCTTTATAGTCTGCTATTGCAACAAATTCAAAATACATATAACATTATATATCTTTGTAAGTTACATAACATGAATAGTTTTAATGTACTTGGCTGGAAAAATCAGGGTTATTACAATCAAAATATCGAAAGTAAGTAGCAATAGAACATGAAACTAATCACATTTGTGTATCATATATTGGAAAATTAGAGTCGTTACAGTTAAAATATCGAAGTTAAGTAACAGTAGATCATGAAAACGAACCACATTACAATCACTTTACAATTTCATCATTATTATTGTATTACGTTTTATGAGAGTAATGATAAACCAGGGATCTCTTAAAAAGAAGCGTTGCATAGCATTTATTCTACGTTAGCTAAAGTCCACACATTAAGTTCTTACGTCACCTAGAAGTTTAAAGCAAGTTAAATAGGGTTGTTGAAATAGTCTTTTAGCAAACAACTAACTTGACCTATAGAAACATAACTACGAAATTATTGTGGTTATATTTCTAATGACTACAGTCATTTTTCTAAGTAGGCTTATCATACTTTACGGCTTTACGTTAACCGAGTAGTCTGAGGAATGAAAATGTTTTACTGCCAGTAGGTTAATCCTTTAACTGAGCTGATAAAAGTGCTTGTCTTACGCCACTTCTTCGAGCAGTAAATCGAAACCCATGAGTTGTAGATGACATCTCATAGAAAATCTATGACTCGCAGATGACATCTTATAGAGCATCACACTAAGGGCTGGACATGGGTTTCCAGAAATTGGAGTATGTCCTAAAATCGGAGTTAGGTGGAGAGGTAACTAGAGGTACGGCATACTCTCGCATTTCCATTTCTGATCATATTGTTGGATTAACAATTTAAACATTCAGTACAATTTGTGGAATATCTTATTTTAAGCCATTCGTCAGGCAAGTGCTTGAAACCCAATAGGTGCCAAATCAACCAACACCTGTTTGACCCCTTCAACAGACTTTCCGAAATGTCACAGCTATATGTGAAGAATGAACCAATGGGAATGTAATAAACAAAAATATGTTATTGTTAGTGGTTAAAGTTGAAAAAAAATACATTTTCAGTTGATGAATAATTTAAATATATATATATATATCTAGTCTCTGAAAAACGGCTCTCGACAACTACCCCATTGTAGCTTAAGATAAATCCGTGAATACATATATGATGTTGAGTCTTTGATAAGCAGTAGCTCGTTTTAAATGGAAATCTACTCGTTTTTTTAAAGATGTATAGACACAATGAACTAAAGGACCGTACGTTGAAATGGTCGGAGAAAAAAAAATAATAGTATACAGTTGATAATGTAACGCCTGCTACACACGCTTAGTGTACATGTTACTATATATGTGTTTTATTTATCTCTTCTCTTCACTCTATGCCTATAAATGGCGCGTTCTATTGTTTGTTTGTTTTTTAAAAAAAAGAGGTTAAAAGAGTTTAAAGACCATAAACTGAAAAACTGTAAGTCGAGAAAAATATCACGTATATATTATAATTATTTTGGCAATTAAGTTTGTAAATGAAGATAAAAACTGTCATGGTTTGTCGCTAAGTAAAATAAAACATACCTGAAGAATTGATTATTATAAACTAAGGGCATCATGTAAAGTTATCTGGCCTAGAAACACGTGAGCAGCCTTAAGTCCAATTTAAAGAATAAAACATGGTCTATCGTAAAACTATATATTTTTAGCTGCGCCATAACTGCTCATAGAATGCCTCTGAGGTTTTGTCTTTTTTTTAAGTAAAAACACTTAACTCATAGCTCCATCTTTTGATCGATTTGAGATCTAATTACAGCCGCGGCTATTGAGGATTCCCCCTTGTTTTTTTCTTTTGTTCTGTACTGGATTTCTTTTCTTCTTTTTTGAGAGAGAAAGTATACTTTTAGTTTTTATATAATAGTAATTAATAATTACCTTTTAAAATCCACTCAATTCCTTTTAGAAGACACCTGAACAATCCGCTATCTAATAAAATATTTACACGTTATATATAGTATTCTATATGTTGTTACTTGTTCAGTAAAACTACATATTATTTATTGCTACTGTATGATTCAAAAGTGTTCAGTATATTGTTATCACGTTATTAGCTACCGTATAATTCAAGTGTTCAGTGTGTTTTGATTACGTTATAAGCTACCGTATAATTCAAAAGTGTTCAGTTTGTTTTTATCACGTTATAAACTACCATATAATTTGAGTGTTCAGTGTGTTTTTATTACGTTATAAGCTACCGTATAATTCAAAAGTGTTCAGTTTGTTTTTATCACGTTATGAACTACCGTAAAATTTGAGTGTTCAGTGTGTTTTTATTATGTTATAAGCTACTGTATAATTCGAAAGCGTTCAGTGTATTTTTTATTACGTTATAAGTAGATTTATTTTCTGATGTTTCATTTTATTTTTTTTTCAAATTTATTATACAGACAACACAAAAAGGCTGCGGTGTATTAAAGAAATCTTAACAGTTGTTGTCTTAACTCTTATTTTTTCTTAGTTAAAGACACAATTATTCTCACCTTAGCTCAGCAATGATCACAGGTTCTAGTGTCTTTTCGAAGTCTAAATGAATAAACATTTAGTTATGTAAGTCTAGGCATGTGTTATTTCAATAAATCGAAACTTATACATTAATCATATGGGTATTACTGATGAAAATTAATCATATAAACGTTATTGATGGAAATTAATCATACAGGTACTACTACTAATGGCGATTTTTACTCAGTACTTTTCACCAAATCCTGTCTCGTTACACCTTAAAAAATTGGACAATCTATATCACGCGAAACCACCTTTATTTTAACATAAACTACATCGAAGGTATTAACTGACATTTTTTATTTTCCATGTGGTAATAAACTATCATAAGCTTCATTTTCAAAGCTTATTTCTCTCAATATTTATTCTTAAAATGCAAACAAAAAGAAAACGAAACACAATCGGTATTTACCCACAGTGCCCAGTTTTGAAACCAAGACTTACTAACGCATTATTCAGACAGGTTCACTATCAGTATCACCACTGTACCGTGACCTAGCCATTGAAATCCGGACTAACTCACGGGAAAACAATGCGAAATAAGGCATAACTACGTTTTCAACACTATCTCTTTACATTTAATATAAAATGTAGATTGTTACTTCAAATGCTAAAGGATAAAATAAAGCAAATCTTATGAGTTCGTAAAAAAAAAAAGAAACAAAATACAGCTATACTTAGCAGTCCATTAAGAAAAGCAGACAACCGTTGTCTTGGTTGTTTGTCTTATTATTAAGATAACGAAAGAACCACTTTATTTACAGGATAACTAATAATTAATATAAGACTGGAAGTTTGAAATCTTGAATTCCGTAGAACTAGATCCCCACAGTTAGCATTTACCAATCTGAAACTTTAATGAGTAAATTATTAACAAAAACTATCTGTGGGTGAAAAAAGTGTTAATTAAAAGGATTACAAAATCTGACTAAAAACAAAATATTGCTTCTCTTGTGAAACGTCATGAGCTGCAAAAAGTGACACACAGACGGTCATCAACAGTCCACAGTTTTTTATCACAATGGTGTCACGTGTCTTCTTACAGAGATCTGCTATTATAGATATTCAAAGCTGGATACTATTTGAAAAATTTAGTTTGTGTTAGACAATCGCTATGCAAACCAAATTTATCGTGTGTTTTTTTTTTCTCATAAAAAATTCATTATTCCAAGTCTAGATCATATAATGTATTTCATAGCAACTGACATTTTCATCACTTACTATTATTTGTTCGCTTAATTTCGCGCAAAGCTACTTGTGGTCTATATGTACTAGCGGACCATAAGCTAGAACAGTTAATCAACACTACCCACTGCCAACTCCTGGGCTACTTTTTACCAACATATAACTCTCCTACGGTTGAAAGGACAAGCATGTTGGGTGACGCGATTTAATCCCGCGATTCGCAGGTTGGGAGTCGAAAGCCCTAACGACCAGGCAATATCAGGCCTTCACCGTTTAGTAAAATACTAAATATTGATTCAGATTTTACTAATATGTTTTCTGCGTTCTATTTCCCTTTGTTTGCTGTGCTTTACACGAATCTAAACTAAATCAAAAAGTATGTATCGTTAATTCTATTTATTACTCAAAATAAGAATAGCGGTGTACAAATCACATGATACAAACATGCTGAAGAATATGTAATAAAACAGATTAGCCTTATAATCGTACAAATCACATGATACAAACATGCTGAAAAATATGTAATAAAACAAATTAGCCTTATAATCGTACAAATCACATGATACAAACATGCTGAAGAATATGTAATAAAACAGATTAGCCTTATAATCGTACAAATCACATGATACAAACATGCTGAAGAATATGTAATAAAACAGATTAGCCTTATAATCATAGTGTTTTAGATGAGTATATTTTATCTGCCAGATATAATTTTATTATTTGCTATAATTTTAGAGTATTGTCAAATACGAAACCATCTCTTTATTTCAAAAAAGTAACTATTGAATTTTCCTTTTAAGTTATTGCAGTTCAATTTATTGTTCATGTAATTTTAACGGTTTAAAAAGTAGTGTAAAAATGCACAATTACGTACCAACTAAACTGAAGTTAAAACAAGAAGCTGTTATTTAAACATTTAGAATACTTTTGAAATATAAATTTAAGTATTGAAAAAAAAATTCATTTTTTCTATTAAGATCTTGACCTTACAAAAATTATCTTACATTGGAGAGGCTGATAAAAAAAATGCCAACATAACTGTAAAAAAATATTTCTGATAAAACCTAAGTTACAATTTACCTGCTAGAGCAAAGAGAACAGCAAAAGTTGCTGCGCGCAGGATCGAGGATTTCATCTTGAGCACAGACCGTCTCTCAGTGTCAGGAGTGAAGGTCCTCAGGTGTCTAGGTGAGAAGTGAGATCGTGCAGTTCGCCTTATCGACGTTTGGTCCAATAACAAGGAGTCCTCTTCTGGCTGTCAGGAAGTCGATCTTTCTGTCACCTTTCTTGTCTTGTAACTTCTGTTACATATATCACGTTCTTCCTAGCTAGTGGCTCAGCTAAACGAAACGTCACTTGGTTTCAGCCCACGCACTTTTGTATGCTATCGCGATGCCCAAGAATATTCGAAAATTTATAGCAATGATGCTGATTCGCTCTTCAGATGCTTTTCTAGTTGGTGTGTAGTTGAACTTAATAACTGATTTTATAAAGTTTTGCCATCAGCGCTGCCACCAGTGGCTTAAAAATGAGGCCTTTGCTAAATAAGTAACTAAATTGCAAATCATATTTCAAAGAATCAACTTCTTAGAGTTTATCACATAAAATGTATGGGTTTTATAACCATTAAATATGAAGAGATTTTCACTGAGTGTTGGTGTTCTTTGTAACTCAACATGTTCCTAACTTATTTGCTGAAACATATAAAAGAAGTATGTTTCTTGAAATGTCTTTAATGCAGCCAGATTGATAGTTATGAATTTGACCGAGTGAAGAGGCTGTAGTCAATTTTAAACTTAGCATATTGCTGTCTGTAGCATCATAGTTTTGCTTCGAGAGAGAATATTCTAATTTGATTTTATCTGCACAAAAACAATTATTTTAGATGTTACAAAATACATGATGTAAATACTTCCCGATATAATTTCACAAGGTCTTACATGGGTTAAGCAAGTTTTTTTCTAAACAATATCTCTTTTATGATTTGATAATGATGATCTCTATAGAGTGATGGTCCGATATCTTTAAGAATAAAGTTTGACAATATTTTTGAGGGACATTAATAATCCACTATCACACGTAAACATGTTAAAATATCTTATTTGTATGGTAACTAAAGTAACTTAATATTTTAAGTTCGGTAGTACTTCATAGTAGAGATCGACAAGGATTCCAAATAATTCACGCGCCGAAAAAACACCCTATCGAATTCCTAAGCGAAACATCGATCATTCAAAGTATGATTACGATATGTTATGCACATATATAATAACAATACGCTAAAAAGGTTGCTAAGATGTCCGGTATAAAAATTCAAAAATTTCTAAAACAGCAACTTTTTCGTCTATTACCTACCTACCTGATCACGTCAGCGAGGCTAGTGCCTAGACTGCTCTGACTATCATTACAAGATTTCCCCAGCTTACTTGACTGGTCTGTGGGTATCCGCTTTTGATATTCCGATAAAAATCCATATATATATATACAAGTATAATATAAATGGTAAACATATCATGCACGTACATAAATATCTTTTCAACCCAACGAATGGCGCTACATATCGATGTATAGACACGCGACAGTTTCTAAAGGTAAAGTATATGCTTTATACAGGTATAACATAAGAAGTAAGTAAACAAGAGTATTAAAAAATCATGAATTCTAAAATGAAGTAGGGATCCTGCTATAAAACGTAATGAAACAAGACTATTAAAAAATTATGAATTTTAAAATG
>NW_013665915.1:395638-397703 GCF_000517525.1 Limulus polyphemus
ATACAAAAATTGAAACCACAATCGCAAATTTATAAAATTTAATCCTTACTTTGGCCTACAGATAAGTGTATAAAGCTGCCAAAGTAGGGATTAAATTTTATAAATTTGCGATTGTGGTTTCAATTTTTGTATCACTATTTTTGATAGCAGGATCCCCTACTTCATTTTAAAATTCATAATTTTTTAATACTCTTGCATAATGATAATCATAGCGTTGCGTTTCACGTGTTGAAAGCTGTAAAATCATTGCTTTACCAAAAAAGGAAATAAAGTATAATAAACTTATACTATATAACGTTGTTAAGTTAAGGTTGGTATAAGCGTATAACGAATATACGTGAAGCCACAGTTTTCAAAACTTTCTTAAAATATAGTGTAACCTTGGACTCAGATCTCAAAACAAGCACTATTATTCTTTCAAATAAGGATATAAAAGTATATTTGGAAACATTAATAAAGATTAATGTAGTTTTGAACACATACTTTGAAGTGATCTTTAGTGTTCTCTGAAGAAGTAAAAACTTTTTTACTTTTATTTAAATATTCAAATGAGCTTTGAAATGCATGTGTTTTGTAATGCAAATCAAGCATCTGTTTTAGGATAAAAACAACTAGTTCCCCATTTAAACTTTTACGAGATAAAATATTCTTGAAGGTGTAGTAGAAATGTTGATTATGCTGAATCTTTCATACGAATACTTTCACTTTCTCATGAAATGATGAAACTTAAAGAAAAAGAACCCAAACCTTCATTTTTTTTACCGAGCATCTTTCCGTTGTTGTACTCAATTATTAAACAGCAATCATATCAGAAGCATAAAATTTCAAGATAATGGACTCTCTTCTCAGGAGAGATCATCAATAGCATGGAAGCATTAGCGATTTTCTCCAAGTCAAAACTAACAACCAAGTAACTGCTACTGAGATTTTCTTGTTTAGTCTGTTCATTTTTCTGTATAATACACCTACACATAAATTTACCTTTAGTAATAAACTATCCTCTTAATTTCCAACTATTACGGCTAAGATTATATACCATTGGGTGCCAAAAACAGTAGTGAGCATTGAATACAAACTAAGTTGACAACTTATAGTACTGGACTAAAAGGCGAACAATTAGATCTAGATGTGTATGTCAAAACAGATTCACTATTAGTGCGTTACAAATTCCTTATAAAACAAATTCTGATGTATAATAGCGTAACCAAATTCAGTAAATTGCTGTAAGAATATTTAAAATAGATTAACTAGAAGTAACTTTTACTGAGTTTTATCATTAACCATGCGATCAGTACGTGTGTGACGTCTTCATCCTCTCGACAGATAAAAGATTGTTTAAACATATGGTAAAATTATTAAGGTGTTTGTATGGACATATGTTGTTTACCTTACTTAAACATATTGTTGGTGTGAACGTGCTTTATAGTCACAATGAGAAAAGTCTATACATTAGATGGGTGAATTGAAGAAAAAGCATAATCTATTTTTTTTCTCCCTATTTACCCCACAGACTATCCTATCCACATGCCTTGTCAAATATTCACCTATAACTATAACCTCACGTTTATCATCCACAGAGAAATGACCCTTTTGTTTTGTATTTTTCTTTTTTCCAATAGTTCCTCAGCTGCACAAACCAAAGTCTGAAATCTGTTGCTCAATATAACATGCACATTACAATTAGATCCATTACTTTTAGCCCTAAATAGACAACCCGTGACCCGTTGGGTCACCCACTATTCATAGGTTATGAATAATTCAAGCTAATTTCAATATTGCACCGAAATTAAGGTTTATTTTGAGATACTTTTATTAAATATTTCAATCCATTCATGTTATTCATAATTCAAGTAAAGATATTTGATTGTTGATCGGGAGTAAAAGGAAAGACCATTTCATTTTTCAAAAAAAAAGTGAAGTCAGAGTTTACAGGTATTGTGATAAATTAGTTCATTATGTTGTGCTCTTTCCTCTTAAACCTTATACAAATAACAATTAACAAATAACACTTTATTTTTTCTTCGAATTACCTACCATAACCAAGGCACATTATTGAGAAATTCTT
>NW_013665915.1:398191-400563 GCF_000517525.1 Limulus polyphemus
AGTGTGATGTAAAATTACTCATGCTCGAAATTTTCATAAAAGTGACCCAAAAAACGGCACTAACTATAATTTTATTTACGTTTTACTCGTATAGCATTTTAAAAGAAACAAGATAAAAACATACACATAAATACAAACCACTAAGTTTATTATTGTATCAAACGTGCAGGTTGCGAATTTGCACTAAACAAGTCAGAGAAGATTAACTCTAACTGACTGGTTTGTTTGTTTTACAACAAAGCCACATTTGGCTATCTATTGTGTCCACCGCCTGGAATCGAGCCCCGAATTGTAGCGTTGTAAGGTCCGTAAACTTACCCCTGTCCCACTAGAGGATGCCGCAACTGATAGTTTTTAATATGGTAAAACAGCTGGTTAACAATTCTTTAAATGCTATAAACTACTTATGACTGCTTTGTTATATAAAATAGCTTCCTCACTCTACTTCTGTAATTTTATGATGAACTTGCACCAAAAATCACATTTTGGAAAAGGTATTTGTTCTCTAAAAACACTGGTGTTAAAGCGGGTAATTTTGAGTGATTTGTTGTTAAAGATACCCATGAATTATGTAGTTTCTTTACACGATTATCTGGTACATTTGATCATATACGAAAAAAATACAGCATTGAACAGTGGAAGTTTCGAATATCACCTTGATTATGTATACTTAAAACCAGGTACGGCAGGCTATCTGATCTGTTACTGGAAAGTATAGAGATTGCTTTTAAAGGCACTGCTCTTAAGGGCTATGCTGTATCAAAATTCTAAGTAAAGGTCACTGTATGTTTTCTTATTTCAACTTTGTTTGATATTTGAACCAGTCTACATGATATATTACGAAATTAGTATCATTAAAATCCTGAAACCAGTGAAGAGATATAAAGTTAAACTCTAATAGCAAACTTTTTTTGCCAAACAACAAGTTACCAGAGCTTCCCATTCTATGTCGTATTGTAATTTCATACAATTATCTACTGTAATGATAGGAACAATAAGTACGGGATGTTTAACGTCAACATGCTTAACTATAAGAGTGTAAACTTAACCTACTGGAAAGTTTTACGTCAACATGCTTAACTATAAGAGTGTAAACTTAACCTACTGGAATGTTTCACGTCAACATGCTTAACTATAAGACTGTAATCTTAATCTACTGGAATGTTTCCATTCCAGTAGGTTACGTTTACACTCTTATAGTTAAGCATGTTGACGTGAAACATTCCAGTAGGTTACGTTTACACTCTTATAGTTAAGCATGTTGACGTAAAACATTCCAGTAGGTTAAGTTTACACTTTTATAGTTAAGCATGTTGACGTAAAACTTTCCAGTAGGTTAAGTTTACACTCTTATAGTTAAGCATGTTGACGTTTTTACGTCAACATGCTTAACTATAAGAGTGTAAACTTAACCTACTGGAATGTTTTACGTCAACATGCTTAACTATAAGAGTGTAAACGTAACCTACTGGAAAGTTTCGCGTCAACATGCTTAACTATAAGAGTGTAAACGTAACCTACTGGAAAGTTTCGCGTCAAGGAACTGATCAATCCAAACATCAAAATTAATCGTTCAGGAAATTTAGTGTAAAAGATGGTGAAATACAAGATATATTTTTACCGTTATATTTCAACGTTTTCAGGTATTCTTCATTGCTGTAATCATATGGTATATACATCTCACATTAGAAATGATTAATGTTAGGGCTTCAGCTATTGATTTTCGCATTTAATTTTACACATTTCTTTGTTAATATCAACGTTAATATCGAACATGAAGGAACTAATGACATAGCCTCCAACCTGTTGTGTAATATATTCTTTTTGGGCGTTTCTTCGCTTCGGTTGTCTTTCAGCAGTATTGTATTGTGATTGTACATACGAAGGTTGTAGATTCTTAACAACATGAAGAACTGTCATTACTACTCTCGTCATTGTATAAATGTGACAAAAATACGTATAAGTAGACGCAAGCTATTTTACTTATTTGTTTTTAATTCTTGGTGACACAAGTGGTTAAAATGTGTTTTTTCTGTCTAAATATATATACACACTTTTTAGTTGTCTGTTAGCTTGTGATGCCACCTATAAATCGATATAATACTTTCTGTGTTCGGCATTTTTAAATATATCGAACCATAACAGCGTGGTGTATTTTGTGTACATAATTTAATCAAGAAAGCTGAACTTATTTAAGTGGATCATTTAAGAGTTATTTTCCCTTTTTTAAATATTACTTTACTTACATTTTTCCTCTGTATAAATCCAACTAATCTTCAGTTATAAAAAGTAAACTATTTTCGAATAATAACCAAAATAACATCTACTTATTGACGTAAATGTGAGTAATATTTAATATTTACCATATTTTT
>NW_013665915.1:401496-414786 GCF_000517525.1 Limulus polyphemus
AAGCCATGTGTAAATATATTTAAATAGGCATGCATAGTTTAGTTCAATTAAATGTATTATTTATAACAATAGTAGTTTTTTTTTTTAAATGCTCCCTAAATAATAAAAAAAATAAATTACAGTGAAAGCAATGAAGATTTTGTAGGTTTTGAACCAAACTAAATAAGAGTAAACCTTTTTTTGATTTACGGTATTTTCATATTTTGATGTTTTGAGCTCTTTTGTGTTTAGAACAATATATACTAATTTTAAAGTATCAAAATGATTTTTTGTTCAATAAAAATCTTTGAAATGCGACTGTAGCTTTTTTTCCCAAAAAACTTTGTCTTCAAAATAAGGGTGCGTCTTATATACCGGTGCGTCTTATACTCCAAAAAATACGGTATGTAGATTCAACTCATTTTTAGTTTTGTATACATAAATAATAACATTTCAATTATTTTACTTACTGAGGTTTATTTAGCGTTTACTAACAGAAATTAAGCCCATTTAGTTCTGATTGTTCTCTGATGCAACATAGTACAGATATTTTGCGTTGAAATGTTTGCAGATAATACACTAACCTACTGATTTTATTTACTTATTGATATATTAAACAGATAAAGTCAGACTTTAGAGATTTGCAAAAATACGTTGTTTATCAAAAGAGTACTAATCCAAATTGATACACGTTCCAGTTAATTGTATATTAAATATTTCATATGTATTTAGAGTTTGTTCTTTTTTTTGGGGGGGGGGGGTTAAAGTTCATGTTTCAGTAGCTAAGCAGGAACTATCCACAGCTAGTTGAAAGTAGCCATGTTTATTTTATGTTTTTTCATGGAATGATACTCATTTTATAACTATAAAAACGTTCTTTTTGGTGATGTTCGAAAGTTACTCAGTCTTTCTTACACAAAGAATGTTAAATTAAGTTTAGTACTATAACATTCAGCATAAAATACGTTCTTGTTTCGCGTGTGTACAGAAATATTGTGATTTCAAATAAGTTTTCCTTTTCAGATATGTTATATCTGAAATCAACTATTTTCCATTAACTGTTTATTTTTTAGCCTTTCTGAATTAGGCTAGTGTCACAAGTGAAAACCATATTCCAGGAGAAATTGAACACGAATAGTATTGTTTGTTTTTTTTAGAGCATAAAGTCAAGTTTATCAACACTGTTCGAAAAAATAAACACGACTTGAAGAGTCATATTAAAACTACAACACCCATATTTAGTTAATTATGTGTACATCGAGTTCAAGTAAGCTATACGATATTCAGTCTCGTCTCTATTATGTTATTGCGTAGTAATATTACACAAGCTAAATTCCCACGTTATGTGTGTTTAAGAATACATTATAGGAGCTTTTACGTGTGTTTAAGTCATAGTTGGAAAAGTAATGCTCATAACGCTCTAGATAACACGACACTTAGTCCTACTTTTAACAGTCTCCACTAAACCATACGATCTTATGTTCAATTCCATACAAGTAACTGGGCTGTGGTCTATAACAGTAAACATTTTCGATAGAGCAAGAAAAGATCTGATGGAAGAACAATAAATGTTAGTGTTGTTTACATTCTATCTCAGTGCACCAAGCTTTAAAATTTTATGTGTACGCAATGATTTCCTTGTACTATTAACTGTTCCATTTGATTTCTTGTAATTATAATTTGAGCATAATTTGATGATAAATACTGAGTATTATTTGATGATAAATACTGAGCATCATTTGATGATAAATACTGAGCATCATTTGATAATAAATACTGAGTATCATTTGATGATAAATACTGAGTATCATTTGATGATAAATACTGAGCATCATTTGATAATAAATACTGTGCATCATTTTATAATAAGCACTGAGCATCATTTGACGATAAATACTGAGCATCATTTGATAATAAATACTGAGCATCATTTGATGATTAATACTGAGCATCATTTGATGATAAATACTGAGTATCATTTGATGATAAATACTGAGTATCATTTGATGATAAATACTGAGCATCATTTGATAATAAATACTGAGTATCATTTGATGATAAATACTGAGCATCATTTGACGATAAATAATGAGCATCATTTTATAATAAACACTGAGCATCATTTGACGATAAATAATGAGCATCATTTTATAATAAACACTGAGCATCATTTGACGATAAATAATGAGCATCATTTTATAATAAACACTGAGCATCATTTGACGATAAATAATGAGCATCATTTGACGATAAATAATGAGCAAGCCTATACAGTATGTTTTAGTAACAAAGTACTGGATATGTTCGTCGTTTATCAGACGCTAGTACAGCAAAGGCTGATCTCAATTCAATTCTTGTGAGAATCGAATCTCTTTATGTATGACCTTATTTACTAAAACTATATTGGAAACAGCAATATTCGTAGAGAATCATGATGTTTTAATTATTCATGAACATTTTTTATGATTTTTAAGACACACAGTTAAAGACTTAATAAGTAAGTACTAAACACACACAAAAAAACGTGATTTTGTTTATAATCTAAGAACTATATTTAAATAATTAATTAGTTGTATAATGGCAGAACCAAACAAATTCCATTTGAGGAGTCTATAACTCGCTAATCATCTCATTAATGTCTTTGGTTCGCCCAAGAGGACAAAGTCACCGAGAACTGAAATAAAAACTATTTTCGAACTTGTAAGCACAAGCAGAGGTATCAAAAATGTAACGTTTAGAAATTAGGTTTCCTGATTGTTACGAATTAAGGAATAAACATAATTATATGTAGACGCACTGAGAAAATAACAGATGAATTTAATTGAACCACTAGTGAAAAAACGAATTTCATTTCTGTATGCTTTTTCTGAGTGTAATAATATATATCATACATTAAAGGAATTGATGCACTTTCTTTAAGCCTAGACTTTCACAAAATATACATTTACCAAACAGTTGATGTAGAGATATCCTCATTAAGATATTTCTTGGATGTAGTGGCACCAGGTGTCCAAACAGACTGTAAAAGTATACAATTACATATAGAGTACATCTAGTTTCTTTCATTTTTTTTAACTTACCACCAAGGTGAAGGAGAAACTGAAATTATGGAAAGTGTACTACTTCATGTGTTATGGCCTGGTGGCTAGAGCGTTTGACTCACAATCTGCGGGTCGAGGGTTCGAATCCCCGCCATAGATTATGATCGCCCTTTCAGCCATGGAAACGTTATAATGTTACAGTCAATTCCATTATTCGTTCGTAAAAGAGTAGACCAAGAGTTGCCGGCGGGTGCAGCTGACTAGCTACCTTTCCTCTAGTCTATCACTGTCAAATTAGGGACGGCTAGCGCAGATAGCTCTCTAGTTACATCGCGCGAAATTCAAACCAAACTTCATGTGTTGCGCACCTTCACAATTTCATCGTGCCATTATAAAGATACAATAGAACATTACATAAATTTTTTTCATTCCGATGAACTTTGGAACTTACGCAATAAGATGTATTAATTACTAACCACTTTATAAACTTATGATGCTCTAAAAATATTAGAATATGTTCCTGTTTTGATTGCAACTGCGCTTTCTCTTTTAAATCATTACTAAAACAGTAAATCCATACAATTGCCTAGTAATACATTTTAAGCACATCTTTATGAAAACTTTAAAAAATGGAGCTTTTTATTTATTAATACAAGAACGAGCAAACACTAGTGAGTTTTCAAGATAATTATGGGCTACGAAAAACAAATTTAATGTTTCAACGCCAAAATAATGCAAATATTCACTATGATAATTACTATTTAGAATTTCCACACACATTTTACATCTTGGAAACACATTGTAGCGATATTTGACAAGTTAGTTATCGTGTAAGACAGAAATTTTGATATCTTATATGATCATGGGCTAAACAGTTAGGTCAGAGATCCACAGTCTAGGCATAGCCGTCCCTAAAGCTCAGCACACACGCACATGTTACTGAAACGTTGGAAAGTTTCTAGTATCTCGTAATTGGTAACAAGCTACTGAGTTTTAGCAGTAGTCAAAAACTAATAACATCTCTCAGGAATCTTTTTTGCCTCTAGCCAATCAAGAAACAGTTTCAGGTCATATGACAAAAACTTCCTCCTTGTCGCAAAATGGCTGTCACAGGTAGTGTATGATAGAAGGTTTTTGAAACTTTCGTTTTTCGAAAACTTCTTACCAATATTTCGTGTCTGAAAAATGTTTAGTTCGTACTTGGCTTAATTTAGAATTACTGAGTAAGGAGAGGGCAGCCAGTCTTCAGCCCCTCCCGTCTAAATGACTAAACTGAAAAGCTAGATGAGCTGTCACGTTTATAACTCGCCATAGCTCGACATGCAGTACGTGCTCAGCGGCATATTGCGGGTTCGAACCTCTGACCTTATGATACGTAGCCCCTACTCAAAACTTTGAAAATGTTATCACCTTGTTCTGAATATATAATTCATTTGAATCGCGTTGGAAACTTTTATGTTTGAGTAGTACCTGGAATAGACTCACTCACAACCACGATAAATATAGAGACCACTTTTTAAATGTAAGTTTTACGACGTTAATTACCTCATCAATTTTTATGGTATTGATATAGTTACACGATAGCTCATCTAACATTTACATACAATCTAAGATATGTGAAAATTATTTCAACACTCATTTAAAATTACATATACTATAACAAATGAGAATTGATGAAACTAAGTATCAATAGAAAACGGAGAAGGTCATTGCAAATTTTGTTAAAAGAAAATTTAATTACGTAGAAAGTGTAGTTTTAAATGGCCTGAGCTTTATTAAGAAAAACATGCTATAAGACAGATGGATGAGAAACTAAGACGCTGTACCCGTCTCTACAACACATTAACTATCGATATTAGTAAAAACCTCAGGGAATAATAAACAGAGCTGTACCGTGGGTAGTGCGAGCCGTATATTCGCACAGGGCGCCAACAACTCGAGGGGGACGATTGCCCGATTGACTAACGAACAGATTTATATGTCGCATAGAGCGCCATCAAACATCTGTATGGCAATGACAATAAATCGTCATATCATAAACAATTTCATAATCCAAAGTAAATTTATCAAGCATACAATCGTTGGTTTTTCTATAGACTGGCTAAAACCCAAGACAGAGCTTTTGGCAATGGAAACTGCAGGACTATCGCTAAGATGCACGGGTCGTCACCTAGAGCACGACCAGACATGGCGACATGGATTATAACGACGTAGTTATCCTTAATAGTTTTAATATAATCTACCCAGCCCCTAGCTCTTCATAGAAGCTATCTGCTACCTCCTGAACCGTGTATTATTAGTTAAAGGAACATTTTCGAATTTAGAAAGATTTCATCAAAATGATTTAACTAAAAGGTTATTTTCTTTGGAAATTTAAAAACGTTCTTTTAGGCTAAGTAGTAAATTGAAAAAGAACACTACTGGTGTGACTTTATTTCAGATATTTTACTTTTCGTTTTGATTCGTGCTTTTATGTGATTCTAATATTTCAAATTAATAGTTTCAGTTTTTATTATACTCTTTGTTATTACATATAATTAATGATACTTTAATGAGATTTTTTTTTTATTTTCTGCAATTAATTTCGTTTTCATTTGATTGAATAACCATTCACATTTATCTTCTAATTAAGTAACGTTTTTCTAAAATTAGGTCTTTAATCATTTTTCACGGTTCTGTACAACGTTCTGAAACTTAGTTGACAAGCCTGTTGTATTCACTTTTCCCATTATTCTAATCTTGTTAAGCTCCTTTAAATTGCTAGTATTATAAACCACTCCAAGTTACGTGTAAAAAGGTAATTAAAATTAAGAATGGTGTCATTATTATTTAAGCTTAGATATCTCATTTGACGCTAAAATTACGAAAAAAATAAATAAATAGAGAAGTAAAAGTTATGCCTTATGGTTAAAAATACACAAATAATGCTGAGAGACGTAAAAAGGGGATGTAACACTTACTGTTCCCCTACAACTGAAAACAACCCCACGCGTCCACAGAAAACCAATTAGTAATTTCGCTTACGAATAAACACTTTTCTCACGCTATGACTTCTAGTTAACTTTTGAGCGAA
The DNA here is from genome assembly GCF_000517525.1 of Limulus polyphemus. Classification (NCBI taxonomy): domain Eukaryota; kingdom Metazoa; phylum Arthropoda; class Merostomata; order Xiphosura; family Limulidae; genus Limulus; species Limulus polyphemus. The sequence goes on from NW_013665915.1 coordinate 407,590, forward strand.
AGCATCTTAGCACAAGAGTGTCCATAAGAAGCTATTTTCGCTTACTTTGATGTCATTTTAATAGATAATTAGACATGCATGTTGATATATATACATATAACTGTCTTAAAATATATTTCAATAGAGGATAAAAAATCAGCACATTATCATTTTTGCAAGATGGAGAATGAAAGAATAGTTAAGCAAATCTTCATTCCTGCAGAGAAGCACGAGGAATATACAGTGCCTTACAAAAGTATTTACCTCCCCCACCAATAATGTCACATTTTGATGAAATACAAATAATGTAAACAATTTTTTTAAGTAACTTGTTTTTATTCAAAACTCTAAGGATCAAACTTAACACTTTAATGTGTGATGGAGGTTGAATGTTAACAAAACCTGCAAAGAAAATATATAAAATGAAATTTGGTGATTGCATGAGTATTCGGCCCTCTAAGTCAGTACTTGATGGAAGCACCTTTGGCAGCAATTACTGTTGTGAGTCTTTTTGGATAGGTCTCTACCAGCTTTGCACAATGGGATGGTGTAAGTTTTCCCTATTCTTCCTGGCAAAATTGCTCCAGTTTTGACAAGTTCGATGGGAATCGTTGATGGGCTACAACCTATAAGTCTTGTAATAAATTTTCCATTGGATTCAAGTCAGGACTTTGACTGGGTCACTCCAGGATATTTACTTTTTTCTTTTGAAACCACTCCAGTGTGGCTTTGGCTTTGTGATTCGGGTCATTATCCTCGTGAAATGTGAATTTTCGACCCAGTTTTATATTCTTAGCTGACTCAAGCAGGTTTTCCTCTAGGATTCGCCTGAACTTTTCACCATCCATCTTTCCCTCAATCCTGAAAATCTTCCCAGTCCATGCTGATGAGGAGCATCCAATTAAAAATGCTGCTGCTGCCACCATGCTTGACAGTTGAGATGGCGTTGACTTGGTAATGTGCTGTGTTGGGCTTGCACCCGATTTGCTTTGGTTTTAGACCAAAAAACTCAAATCCTCTCGTCTGACCACAAAACCTTCTGTCACATGTCGGCATTATCATATACATGCTTTGTCACAAACTCCATACGAGATTTAAGATTATTCTTTTTCAGTAATGGCATCTTTCTTGTCACTCGTCCATACAGAACAGATTTGTATAAGGACCGGGATATTGTCAATGTTTGAACACTGTGTCCCATCTCAGAAAGGGAACTTTGTAAATCTTTCAAAGTCAATGTTGGCTTCACAGTGGCATCCCTAACAAATTTTCTGTTTGCCCGGCTGCTTAGTTTGGAAGGGTAGCCTGATATGGGTAATGATTGGGTGGTATGAAGTCCATTAATGACAGACTTCACTGTAACCGAAATTTTATTGTAACCGTCTCCTGATCGGTGCTTCTCTACCACTGACTTGTTTGGGAAGCTCCTTGGTCTTCGTGGTCAGTTTGTCGTATCACTATGTGAGTTATGGCTTGAAGAAATACATTTACTTTGTAGTCAAGTTAAACCACTTTGATTATACCTAGACAGAGACTATTACACTGATTCAAACCAATCTTTTGCACATGAACTGATTTAGGGTTGCAGTAGTAAAGGGGTTGAATACTTATGCAATTGAGAATATTCTAATTGTCTTTGAAAATCTAACTTACTTACATAATATCAGCGTTTTTTAGCTTTCTCAGTTTGGAGTAGATTGTGTAGGTTCTAAGTATGAAGTCCAATTTGAAAGTTTCATAATTACAAGCTCAGACGGCAACATAAAATAAATTGAAAATAAAATGTGTAATTTAAGTTGTGCAATTTGAGTTTAAACAGTGGTAACTTTAGACATGGTATATGATGTTGTTGGTCGGTGTATTAAACATCAACGGACGGACTAGATTTTGTTATTTTTAATAAGTGGGCAGAAATACAGAAAAATATTAAGTTATGCTTTACAAGAAATGGATAAAAAATATAACAGACTGGACAATAATCTTGATTTATTGTTTCGTTTTATTGATAAACATTAAAAATCACACAATTATAACTGTTACGGAAATTATTACAACGGCTGCTAAATATACTAAAAATAAAATATGAAAAGATCGAATTATTTTTTGGGGATAAAGTTCTAACTAAGTAGAGTCTCTATAAGTAGAGTCTCAATTAGTATATATATATATTCCTTTTAAGCAAGACCACTAGTTTTTAAATTTATTAGGATATACATAATACAAACCTAAACACAAATACTTAGGTTTTTCAATACCTTTAGACGAAGCACTGTGTGAAAAAAAAAGACATTTCTTCAAATATCATATTTTCACTATTATAAGGTAAAGCTAATAAAAGGTGTCCACAATTAATAAACTCTTAAGAATTGTCTATTAATTAAAATACATTTTTAATGTATATGCACTTTCTCCTCCCTTTAATTACAATGTATTTATTACTCCGCTTATAATGGATTTATCAGCAGTGTTGGGACAGTTTACTGACAGAAAGTAGTTAAATATTTTAAATAGATATTATTAGTCAAGTGACAAAACTTAAGCTATTATATTTTTCCATTATAAGTCGAGATAAAATAGTTTTTTATGTTCTTTTTATAAATGACCAAGCTAAATTTGAAATAAATAGAGTTACATAAGTAAATAATAATCTTTCCACGAGGCCGAAGAAACGCTCTGAAAATGTAAAAATTGCTAACCACAACCACTAAACCAGCTACTGTAGCTGAGTTGCAGCGCTATCTAGTGACAAATCGAAATGAAATTACGGTGAATTACATCAATAATCTCATCGACACCATGTAACGTCGCTTGCAGTAGTTAATGGAATATGAGGAAGACCAACCAATTACTGAATGTTTAATATGAACTGATGTAAGGTTAAAGACGCTATTTATAATAATTGGATGTAATATTTTGTCATTATATATGTTTTGGTAAGGTTTTGTTGTTATGGTGAAATGCTGACTTACAGCTTACTTACTTTCTACAGGTGTTTGATAAAATTGTTTGCTGTTCTAATAAATCGTTCATGATGTCCATAATACCTGTCTCATTATATGAATTAGATACGTATATGTTTAATATAACATGCATTTCTCAGTTTGACAGCGCTAAATATATTTGTATTCCATCATAATAATAATGATCTTATTTGTTACAAAATATACAAACATTTTGGCCAAGAATTTATATGCATAACCTTAACAATCAAAATAATAGCTTTGGCCAAATTATTCAAAACCAATAAAAGCCGTTAATTCAAAAGAATTGTCGAAATTTAAAACTACAGTATATTTATATGCAGTAATGGAAATACTTATAGAAATACACAAGTGACACACACAGGAATCACAAACAGTGGTAATGGCAACCAGATGGTGAATTTATTAATGATACAAACCACTAGCACAAAAAATGCAAAAGAAATTCATCCATACCGTATGGTCGCCTTTTGAGTTTCACACTTTTAACATAAGCCCATATAGCCCTAATAAAGTTTATATTGGAACTCTGTGCAGATCAAGTCATGGTTGTGAGGGTTGTACGTTTTCCATTATCCGTTTTACTTTCAATATATCATCGTGTCATCGAATTTGCTCTATGCTTGGAGTGATTTTCTTGCTGGAAGGTGAATCCCAGCCCAAATAATGGCATAATAGATTAGACTCTGCCTCTGCTTGTCAGTAGTCAGGGTACCATCAGCTTTATATAAATCTCCAACAGCGCTTGTCGAGTAGCAGCCCCAAACTTATACTTATACCCCACCATGCTTTATTCTAGGTATTGTACATTTACAATGATACGTTTTCATTTCCGCCATCTAAAACCTGTCATTGATTATATAGAACACACATTTCCTGGTTTGTTTATTTCAGTGTTTGTGATCCGATGCCTATTTCAACCTTCTGGTTTGTTACCTCTTCTCAGCAGCGGTTTTTAAGCAATTATACATCGATTGAGACTTCTTTGTGATAATGCGTATTTTACCGTTTTCGAGGTAACGTACAGTGATTCACATTTCTATTTACAACAAGGTAGTTGGTAAGATCTCTACTTGAAGAATATAAAGAACTTATAAAACGTACCCTGAGATACATAAAACGTTTTACGAGTTTTGTTTTTATACTTCAACCACTTCTATTATTATTAACAGTACAAATTTCACATATCCCCTTTAGGAGTCTTGCATACAGCTCCTACTGGGATGTGGAGTCTTGCCAAAATTCTTCGCCAAAACTTTGATTTCTGTGTGATTGCAGATCAGTTCTGGGAACCATGAGTTTATATATATATATATATATATATACACACACTACTATTCCTGGGTATAATACGATCTTCTTTTTCTCTGATCGAGATTTAGGTCTTTTAGACTTAGGAGGGTCAGATTGAATGTCGGCCTCTTCCTCCCTCCTCGGCATTTGGTTAATGTTGTTTCACTGATGGTTTCATCGACAAAATACTATTTTTATTACATCATGCGAATTGGGTTTGATTCCAAGATACCTTATACATCTCAGACCCCTTTTTAGCTACGTACATGCATGTGGTGAGAGTAGGATTTAATGTGGTGTCATGACCTTTTCTTTATTTGGTTTGTTCGACAGTCTTACACTCAGAAACAATTCCAATGATATCACGAACATTTTTCGTTAGGTTAAATCTCCATGAGTGTATTAGACATAAATACCCTTTTATTACATGTATAATCCTTCAATGTAGCAATATATTTACGTTTTAGCTGTAGGTGGTCTTTGATTAGATAGATAATTATAGTAGATTTTAACTGAATAGATGTTGAATCTTTTAGGGGCATATTGCTAACATTCATGGTGAATAATTTAGGGCTAACTACCCTTCCCAGAATATCACAAGGTTTTATTGATGATTTGATCTAGAGTGGCTGGGCCACCATAAAAAAAAAACGTCCATAGTATGATCTTCCTTGTTTGGATTTAGGTCATTTTAGCCCTGAACACAAGTGAATCATCTGAGTATGGAATGTAATAAGCGAATATTTAACTTTAATTGGGATTCAATAATTAAAGCAGAATTAAAGAAAATTGATTATTTTAATATATTTTGAGTGCTAAATATGATCAACGCTGCGTGGCGGAAGTATGTGCTCTACTGAGTTCCCCTCTGGTTGTGGAGCACTCGAACCAGGTTCAGAAAGTAGTACATGAATGTGATAGGTAGCATCTTTTCACAACAAATACAGAAGATTAAGTACTATCTATTATAACTATTTTGTAGTATCACCACGTCGTTACAGTCCATGTCACAACGTTCGATTTTGCTCTGTCTTATAATCGTACATCTTGATAATATCCCTGCAGCGAAGTGTTAATGCAAAAGGCTCATTCGTGAGTTTAAAATACGCCACTTCTCCCTGAATGCTTTCTCTAATCCATCTAATGTACGAAGATAATGGTTTCCCAGCGCCAATTTCAACAGACAGGTAACACAGAAATCCATAGGCACTGCGTCAGGTGACTTGACCGTATGCCTTCATATAAAATAGCAGGAATACCCGTTTCATTCTCCAGCTGCGTGAGGTATACCACGATTGAACAGGAAGTATGATTGGAAGCACTAGTTTAGCGAACCCATAACATGTTGGCCTGATTTCCACACTGAGATGCTTCCTGGTTATGTTGTGTACTGTTGATTGAGACATGTGGATGGCTTTTTTCACTGACCTTTGTGTTCGTAAGTCCTCACCTCTTATAAGACGCCACGCTTTGCTTACTACAGCTAGGATACGACTTGTTGCAGGATTGTTTCTGGATAGTCCTGGTACCCCAAGTTGACCCACATTCCTTTGTTTATTAATACCAAGTACAAGGGTTATACCTGTCCACGATATGAACACATCTTTATGATTTGAATGTGTGAATATTTTCCGATCATCACACTAATTAAAAAACGCCAAATAATGTCAAAATGCAGTTTTGATACATTCCGTTCCACAACGACTTTATATAGGCTATGGTCGTCTCATTACTTACTGATTTGCGTATTCAAAAGTTTTTAATATAGCATATTCATTCCTGTAATATTGCTTGGATCTTATATTATTTCGATTTAATTTTCAAGTCTACAAAGAAAAAATAGCAACTTATAGACCTTAAACTTAACACTAGATTTAATTAAAAAGTTTGTTTGATTCAGATCAAAGCCATATAAAATCGAACCCTGGACTTACCGCTGTTTCACGGAGAACGTTTAAAGAGCTCCAAGGTCATATTAAATCCTTATCAGAAACTTAATCGTGACGGGCTAGCTGTCTGGAGGAGCGAGCTACGACATCCAAATCTCTAAAAATAACCTAATAAAAAACATTTGGTTGTTAGATTTAAGTGATCATCGTTTTAAAATTAGAAGTTCACTTACTTATGTACATTAGTGACTTTTTATGTCAGGGCCGGGCGTGAACTAGCGGTTAGATTGCTCGGACTATGAATCCGAGGATTCATGGTTCGCATCCTGTTGCCACGAAAACACACTCTGCACTTTGAGGCTGTAGATATACGATAGGAGTGACAGTCAAATCCCTGTAGCCGCAAAGCTAAAAACGGGTGCTGTTAACTAGTTATTCTCCCTCTGGTGTATCAGCTCAAAAGTAGAGACATATAAGCACAGATAGCCTTGTGTAGCTTGGCGCGAAATTCTGAAGGAAACTTTACTTTCAAGAGGAGGCCCGGCATGGCCAGGTGGTTAAGGACGCTCGACTCGCAATCTGCGGGTCGCGGGTTCGCATCCCCATCCCACCAAACATGCTCGCCCTTTCAGTCTCATGAGACATGTAATGAACAGCACTGTCTTATTATACTTTAAGATGGTTTAAAGAAATCTTTGTCAGAGCAGCTACAGACGAACAAACATTATGATGCATTATTACGTAATCATAATATGGAGTTTGTGAAGTTATAGTTTTAAAAAATCTGAGAAGTGACAAGTGTTAAGAACGTAACTTCTAGTATTCAACAGCTCCGTAATGAGTCCTTTCTTTGTCTCCATCAAAACTATTTGATATTGATTGTTCTGTACTATGGGTTTCAGGGAAAAGTATAGTCACAAGTATCCCTATGAAAGGCAAAAAACAGATATGTTGGAATATGATTAAAAATTATTTATCGTTACATAATCACATAATTTATATTGATTAATGTATTTTATTATAATTTATATTATAGAAATATTGTATATCAAGCT
>NW_013665915.1:414796-416405 GCF_000517525.1 Limulus polyphemus
TAAAAGAGTAGCCCAAGAGTTGGCGGTGGGTGGTGATGACTAGCTGCCTTCCCTCTAGTCTTACACTGCTAAATTAGGGACGGCTAGCGCAGATAGCCCTCGTGTAGCTTTGCGCGAAATTCAAAACAAACAATACTTTCAAGAGATATTTTAAAAAGATTAAACTCAACAATATCCTTCCCATACTTCTTGACCTTTCCACAGACAACTTCGACACCTCTTAATCTACCATTTCACAGGTAATCTTTATTTTCTGTCAGATTCATCGATCAATACATTACCTTAAAAACCGTTAAATCACACCATTAAGTATATATATAGATCTATCAGCTTGGATCATGGTGACTTCATAGGAGCTTTAAATTTAGGTTTATAGCTCTCGTTTCTTAGTAAAGATAACGAGTTACAGGGTTGATTGAAAGATGCAGGATGTATCTAAATATAGCACTAAACCTTATTTATATGTGGTTCTATATCCATCTTCATTCACGTGGAGAAAATTTAAAAACCACGTTAAAAATCTCAAAGTGTTAATTAATTTACATTCAAAACAACTTTAATTTTAATCTTCGTATTTTTATACAGAAAACTGTATATCTTAATACATTTCAAATATTTAAACCATAACAATAAGCCTGTACTAAACTCATTTGCCTACTTGTAACTTGCCCTTGGTTATTATCAACCATTCTGTATCAGCCATAATAAAATCTTTCAACTAGCAAATTATCATAAATTTCAATGTTATGTGTTGTAGACATTTTTTCAGTTCGGAATTTAATTGTTTCATTAATTTAGTGTAACTAGTTATAATAATCACATTTTTATTACGTTATGATAAAGTTCACTTTCCACCTAAAACTACAACAAAATTGTATTCCTTATATTAAACACACCAAAAACACCTCACTCGTCTCCTCAAACTAAACCCAAAAGACTCCATTCGCCATCTGATCCCATCCTCCAGAGGAAAAGGAAAACTTCCCTTAATACCTCTAAAAAATCTGGTAAAATTTACTCGTTTCCTCGAAGAAACCCAGCAGAGTTCATTTCTCATTTAAACAAAATCCAGAAGACTTTACTAAACTCAAACAAACATTCATCAACTACAAAAACAAACAGCTGGGGAACTTCAATCATATAAAAAAGTAAGACTATTTGCCATATAAAAAAACGATGGACTTCATTCGCCATTTCAAACAAAGAAAATACTTTATTTTTGGTCTCATAAGAAACCCTTACAGACTTTATTGACATCGAAAACAATAAATCAAAGACTTCTTTCGCAATCTCAAATAAAAAGAAAAAGAGACATTGCATTGACACAAATTGCTCATTTAAAAGAAAACAAAAACTTTTGCCACGTCAAAAAAATAAAAAATGTCGTACTTCACTCGCAACTCATAGAATTGCGGCAAACTCTAGCCTCCATCTTAATTAGAGGACCTCAATAGACTTCACTTGGCACCTGAAAGAAGGCTGATACAATGGCGTAGCAAGGGTTCTCAGCACCTGGGGACAAAGACACTTTTGGCACCCCAAATGTTTTGATTATTTGTTTTGTGACTCATTACCCACTTAATGACAATAACATAAAGAATTAATTACC
>NW_013665915.1:416928-423699 GCF_000517525.1 Limulus polyphemus
TCTGTACAATTCTGCTTCTCTAAAATTCATTTTTGGGTCCTGAAAACGTTTCTGCACTCGATTGATAGATGATAAAAGATTTCTCCAAAATGCAAAAGTACAAGAAAATCAAATGTAAGCATGCGTTGCAGAATATTATGAGCACCACATTTTGTTTCAGCCGTGTTGCCATTCTCACTTAATTGCTCTAACTGTTCTATCAATTCATCTAGTTTTTCGTGTACAACTTTTACTGCCTTTTCTCTTGCACTCCACCGTGTTTCTGATTCACGCTTGACAGAGATCTTAAGCTCCTGCTGCAGTTCGTCCCATCGAGTTGTTGAATGAGCAAAGAAATTATAAATGGCTTCAATTATACCAAAAAAGGTAATAACTGTTGTTTCCTGAATTGCAGCATGAAGACATACTAAGTTCAAACTATGATTGTCACAGTTTATAAACACTGCTTTTGGATTTTTGTTCAGAATTCTTTGTTCAATGCCTGACAGATGACCTGATATGACAGCAGCATTATCATAACATTGTGAACAACAATCACTCAATAAAATTCTATCTGCTTCTGACTTTGTACTTATTGTTTTCTCAGTATTGACAGCGTCTTTTTCCTTTATCTGTACAAAGTCAATAAATGACTCTTTGACTTCTACTTTTCTTGTCTTAAAGTCAATGTCAACAAACCGAATCACTTGGGCCAATTGTTCATGATGGGATAAATCAGGTGTGAAATCAAACAGAGTACCATAGTATTTGTTTCTACGAATTGCTGACAAACAATAATTTCACACATGCGAAAGCCATGAGATTTATAAACTCATTTTGGATTTCAGGAGAAAGATAAGATGTTGATGTTTGCTTGTTTTTAACACGTTCTAAATGCTCTCTCATTATTGGATCATACTTTGCTACTAACTGCGAAAGTGACAGGAAATACTCAGGATTTTTGTTTGAGGTTATGTCCTGAGTATGACCAGGAAATGCAAGATCCTGAGAAGCTAAATACTGTGTACAATCCAGCAACCGTCGCAGTATAGCTCTCCATTTATTTTTTCTTGCTGAATTTGCCTTTGCAGCTCTTCATCAATGCCACTTTGAAGACGAATTCGGCGCTCAGTTTCTTTCCAAGCAGCAAATGGCTCACGATGACTGTCACTATTTCCATGGGCGTTTAACTTTTCAATTTTTTTTCCACTTTGAGAAGCCACCCTGTATTTTGAAAGCAGACCGACTATCGGATGTCATACACGTAAATGAAAAAATAAGACAACAAAAGCAGTATGCTGCTTTATTTAGAGGTGAATACACCTACCAGGAACGATTGACCTGTTGTCCATTCAGAAGGAGTCATTTGAACCAAAATGCAGTCATAGAACGCCCATCTTTGGTATCAAATGGACCTTCTTTATGTTGAAATTCATGTGCTAATTTTGATCTCGTAGCCTAGAAGGAAGGCAGATAGTCAACAACACCCACAGCAAACTCTGAGGCTACTCTTTGCTGACAGAATAATAGAACTTGATTGTCACTCTTATAAGAGAAACCCATGGCCCCAGAATGTGGAGCATATTTTTTGTTATAATGACACTCGAATTATAAACTCTCTGATTCACAGTTCTGCACTAGTACACAAGTTATATTTCAAAGGGGTAATTTTTGCGCTGTATTGCATAACTTAAAGCAGATGAATATAAGTTTATGTGAATTTCTTTAAAGGAATTTTTGATGTGTCGCAAAAAGGAGAGGAATAGTGAATTTTACTATAAAATGGGTCGATCATAGTAACAAAAAATATTGGCTTTCAAGTTTCAAGTTCATATTTTGTTTTCTTGTGAAATGTTTAAGTCTTTTCAGATTTATATATATATTTTTTTGAAAATATTTTGTTCTCTTGCTGTTGGTTTCATCTTATTAATATTATTTTCTATAGGAATTTGCAAAATGTAAGGGAAAGATAATGAAGCGTTATCATGTAGATTATAATATTTTTAAAAACTCATTGGGAAACATATGTACCGCTATTTTATGAAACTAAACAACTTGTATTTTAGATTCATATTTAGATAACAACGTAAATTTGGATTAATTGATATTAATTATGCTTTCTTTTGTATATGATCGTTGGAGAAGTAAATGGTGTTTTCATTGTCCCTTGTTTTCCCCTTTGTGTGTGTGTGTGTGTTGAACATTCAAGTATCAAAACATTTAATAAAACATCCAGTAGTATGTCAACATTTTACTTTTCTTGCGCTTACCACTCCGAAGAACATTAACAGTTTGTTGTTAATAATAAAGCTGCACAAAAGGGTTTTCGAGCTGTGGCCACTTCAAGGATTGAACCAAGAATTTTAGTGATATAAACCCTCTAAGTGAACAAAATCGGTAAGATAAAAAACATCATTTCATAGAAATCAATAAGTGGTTTGACATATCGAACAATTGTTTTGTTTCTTTTGTTTGTAGTGGAGCACAAGGCTACTCTGCCCAACACGGGTATCGAACAATGGTTGCCAGTATTGTAAGTCTGCAGACATAACGCTGTGCCACTGAGGGGCTTTTGTTAAACACAAAGTTGTATAATGAAGTATGTACGATTTATCTACCACAGAGATTGAACCCAGAATCTTGGCGTTATGAGTCAGTACTTAAGTTTTAAATAAGCGCCGGAGCACACTATATAATTTGAATGACAGTTGAGAATTAACGTACCTCTACTAGTTTTTTGTTTTTGTTCAGTTAATGAAAATTTTAAAAAAAAGCGTCTAAAGTGAAAAATTTTTAAAATAACTTCACGAAATACAAAAATAAAAAATTGACTAGCGACACTGAAAAACTGTGGTTTCTGTTCAGAATAAAGTTTTATCCATTGTTACCCTCTTAAGACGAATTAGCTAATCATGCTGTGCTGTAGGTCTGTGCTACAGGAACGTCAATAATGATAATAACCCAACCCACTTTGGGTGTAACAGAGCAAAAAAAAAAAAAAGAGAAGTATATATACTCACTGCAAGTTTGTTGTTTGTTTCACCAACTCTGTGTTATTAAGATCGTTTAAAATAATATATTCATTTATTTATTTGCTCCTTTCACATCCGGTGTTTATCGAGCCTAAAGGAAAATGTAAATTGAATCACGTCTATGGAAACCTTTGCAAACACACACAATAAATCAACAAAAATACCCAACGTTTCTTTCCGTTTTATGCTCAACCAGCGCGATTTTGCTGTCTCAACATCAAAAGCAAGGCGATCCCACGACGTGATATTCTTTTCATACGTTTTCCCATGTCTGCTGTCAAATTCAAACATAGATTGCAGTATTCTTTTTAATTTTAAAAAATGTTCCAAAAACTGCCGGAACTGTCTGTCGGTAAGTTCTGCTGTGGCTGAAGCACTGTTATAAGCCTTCAAGTTAACCACTAACCCACCGGGATATCGAACAAATGGCAATTGTTGATCAAAACAGTAAACGTTTCAACCAAGCGAGTAATATATAGGATAAACATGAATTATTGACTTACTTTCTTAGCTGAATAGAATGGAAACCACACCAGAGAAACAGTTGTGGTTTGCGGCATTAGGAAGGCTGGTGTCTGAAGTTTTCCCACTACATCAGATGGAATTTTGTAAAGGACATTGACTTTAAGACAAATGTATTGGATATGGCAACGTCGTGTGCCCAAATAATCTATACAGTTGCGACGATTACTCCAGAGATGCTGACATATACTTGAGTGGAGATCGATTATAACCTGCAGATCCTTTTAGCCACGAAGTTGCCTGTCAGGGTTTTATGTATGTGTGGGCTGGGATTCTTCTACAGTACGTGACTTTGACTTGTTGATAATACATATCAAGAATAAACGGACAGCACACAATCCACTTGTTTTAAAATAAAATAATCAAAACAAGTCAAAAGTATTTACAAAAATTATTTACACTATGGAATATAACAGTTGTATCTAAAACTCTAATTAAGTATATTTTCTTGACAAAAGTCCACTTAGGCTGATTCAGTTACATAAGAATCCAATTGACAAGACGAACTATTTTTCTTTACTCTTATAACAGTAGTATCAGTGAATAATTCACTTATACTGCCCCGTGGGTTACCACAGCCTTGTATCCAGAACTTTAAATAATTGTCTCCTTTTCGTAAAAGTCCACACAGACGGGTTCAATTACTTTAGAACACCCTTTGACAAGACAGATTATTCTCTTTATCTCTATTAAACTGTGAAGCTCACTTTAAGATATCACCAGTTATGGCTAATCATTCACTTTTTCTAACTTTTTTCTGACTGAACTTTACTTTCACTTTACATTTTATCTACTTACTACTTGCGCTCGCGAGCCACCTATATATATATATATATATATACCTGTTTACTGAGGCCTCGAATTTTCGACAAACTATGCAAGCGGCATTATAATGTAACAATACACAGTTAGGATAACGAGAAAAATACCGAAGATTCGAGTAACGTGGCGTCAACGATATTAATAAAGCCTACACAACAATATAATTGTAAACAAAACGTACGATTCGTACAGAGCTACGTAATGAAATTTGTCACAACTAACATTTTTAAAACAACCCATCTTCAACACTCGTGTCTTAACGACTAAACAATAATTAAATATTAAGACACAAGATGAAATAAATTATAAAACTTACACTAAACAGTCTTGTATATCCAACAGTACCAATGTCTGGATGTACTAACAGCGCCGCTGGATATGGATAAACTTGAAGTATTAACCTCCATTATACCGCAAATCGCAATTATTTTATGTTGTTCTCGTTCTAATCAATCAGTAAAGTGGTTTATTAATTTATGGACAAACCGCAATTCAAGTTTTTCCTTTCACTAATTTCTCGCCAAGTATTAAATAGTTAAACCCGACACTGTCACCAGATTCGTTCAGGAAATAAGGAGAGTAACCTGTGTTTGATAGCTTGACTAATTTTTCTTAGTGTGTGTAAAATAATAAGAGTGGAAGAGTGGACACGTTTAACAAGATGAACACAATCTTTATTACAGAACAATAAAAAAAAGAAAAGAAAATGCAGTGTGCTACTTGCCCACACGAAAAGACAGTCGCTTCTACTTAGCTCCACAACTTTTTCTCTCACGGGACAACTTTTGTCGAACTAAAAACGATTACCTTAAAATAGTTCTTTACTCCATCTCCAGGTAGAAAACTGAACTAAGAAAGCGTTCTTGAATTCAATGGGTAATTTCAATTTCTTTGTTTAGTCGATAGCGTCACCTCGTGACCTTAGTTTTCTCAAAACATTGGTCAACTGTAATATTTAGACAACATTGCGTTAGTACAATCGCTAACATAGCAAGTAGAAAAAGACGTGTTTATGTTAAAATTGCATAGAAACTTGATAAACGAAAACATTTTATAATTCCTATATAACTATAGCAGGTATAAAACATATTATATGCCCGCATATCACAACTGTTGCCTGTTTTTCTCAGCAATTATAACATTTTTAATATTTCACATTCAAAACATGTTACATGCCCGCATACCACAACTGTTGCCTGTTTTTCTCAATATTTATAACATTTTTAATATTTTACATTTAAAACAAGGTGCTTTAGCTGCATTAACGTGTTTATCAATGTGAATATATATAAGTTTATTATGAAATAAAGATTATAAGGTGCGTACTTACATAGAATCGTATAAGGACGATTTGAAAAGAAATCCTCTCAAATACCAAGTGTCGTGTTTGAATTTTCGATTACTTTCACAAGTGCCTTATATTGATATAAGTATTTGGAAAATGAGCAACACTAATGATTTAAATATATACTTCTAAACTATTTAGCAGAAAACTGTTTAAGATGATGTAGCTTTTTTCCATGACTTAAACTGAGAATTTTGGAGGCAAAAAAGAAATCTAAAATCAACCTATTCTTGGATTTGCTACTTATCACCGATTTCAATCGGTTTCGAATAATTACGCTCCTCATTAGTAACCCTGAACAAACTAGTCAAACAAATAAGACCAGGTCTTTGCTGTGGTGAAGTGTAGTTTATGCTTATCATTAAGTACGGCTATAAAGATCGTCAGTTTAAAACCACCTTTAAAATGTCTGAATATTAACAATGACTATTTCAAAGTATTGGCTGAGCAAAACTGAAGCTTAGTGTACTTATAAAGCTGCCTAAATCGGTATATATATATATACGTGTTTAAGGAGTGAATCAAAATTTCACTATTTCATTGAATTTTCAACTAATTAAGTAAGTAAGTGACAGTTACAGACAAGCGTACAGAAAAATGAAGAACTTTATTGCTTTAATTCTTTCACAGAACTCTTTTGTCTGGGGTCCCAATGATTCCTATTTTGTACCGAAAAGGATACTAATAGATATGTATATATAATGGACGATGTGCTACTTTGGGCATATAATTACATTTGAGAGTAGATTGCATAACGAATTTGTTGTTATATATTTATTTTAATATCAAAGTTTGTTTAGATTAAATTTATATTTAAAAACACGCATAGCTTGTAGTGTTAGATATGTATTGCGACACTCCCGCCTGTTTTCCAAAGTTGTAGAAGATTCGAGAGTAAGACTCAACAATATATGTATATACGTAAATGCTTAAATATAGCTCAGTATTGTTACGTAATCTGAATTTTCTAGAAACGTTCCACGCCTATAATATAACTAAGGTACGACGTAGCAAACGAAGAAGTAGTAGTCTGTTAGTAGTTCGTCCGATAATACAGTAGTGCTATAAACT
>NW_013665915.1:424411-431971 GCF_000517525.1 Limulus polyphemus
AATCGTTACTGTAAATTGTATTGCTGTGTGTATATTAAACGTATTTGTAGTTAAAAACGAAGACGGTGTGTATCAATTCTTTTTGGCAAATATCGTAAATTGACTAATATATCGGCATACATTCAAATACTAAATCCAAAGTACAATTTAACTACTAAATTTAAATTATCGGTTAACTCGGCTTCCGACTATTCGAAATTATAATGTGTAACAGTTGGTAGAAATCTTGATAAGTAAGAAAATGGAATCGGGTATACGCCCGCCCCACTTTTGGTATTGCTGGCGCACAAAAACATAAATAATAAAGAGAAAATAAACAAGTATAATAAAATTGTTTTAAATTCTATAAAGACAAGCAGTGATCGATGTATGCGTAACCTAGCTAGCTATAGTAATAAAGAAAGTTTTAATGCTACAAAAATTATAGAAACTAGAGTGTCAAAACTACAAAACTGAGTTACTTAAAATTCAAAAAAAATATATATATTATTCCAATTTTGGCTCATACTAACTTAATTACAGTGATTTGCCCAAGTAAGAATAAAAAATTTAAATTTTGAGTAACTCAGTTTCTGTGGTTTTGATTTTCTTGTTTCAACACTTTTTGTGGCATTAATACTGTTACGCCTCCGTTCGCTGGTTAATTTTCCATAAAAATTATTTCCGAAGAAACTTTACCGATACAAGTCCTTTCTTAAATAAAACTGGTTTATTCTTTCTGAATACAACTTTGCGATACACTTAATTTCCACAGTCGCGCTATAACAAACGCTATAATTCACAACGAACGTCTCACGTGCTCAACAATACGTCTCTCTCTCTCGGTCCGCAGTTCAATTACACATTGTTGCCGTCACGTCTTGCCTTCTTATATATAAAAGAATACCGAAATCTAGTAAACGCTAGAGCATTCAGGAAGAGACAGGATCATTCTAGAAGTAGATGAGTCACTACTTATTGAAGTCCAGTTTTTCCTGACCCTGATGAAACTGCATTAAAACTATGGACATGAATATTTTGCAATTTGTTTTGCCAGAAGTGAAACTACTGTTTCAAATATTTTTCAAACATTTGCAAATGATTTGTATACAATTTTTCATGTGGGTTATTTGAAAGAAATTTCCTTAATCTCTAAGAACAAAGTTTTTTCTTCCAAGTTCTTTTGCTACATATAAGTAACTGAAGAATAATTCTTGATTGTATAGAAGTACAGGTTTCAGTTCAGTGGCACAATATGGAAGAGCAATGACAGACCTTTTCAAACTACAAGCAATTAAATACACTAAAGGTTTTTGTTTCTGTTGCCCATAAAGGTGTGATAACATTCTTGCAGTGAATTGTTTTTTGGATTAATGTCAAATAAAGAGATTGTGAAGGCATATGGCACTCTAAAAAAATTTGCACCTGGAGATTGTAAATTGGCTGACAAGGGATTCAACATGCATGACAATCTGCCTCAATGGGTACCTTTGAACATTTCACCAATTACTAATTCACAGCTTACACCCTGATAGTGTGAAGTGACAACATAACATACATGGTATTCTACCTTGGGGAGTATTATTCCACCATTTTTCACTAATGTACAGTCACATAGTGTGAAGTGACATCACAACATAAATGGCATTCTACTTCAAAGGGTCTTATTCCACACTAATTCTCAGTTTACATTTTAATAGTGTGATGTGACAATAAGGATTATGTGAATCCATGTAGAGAGAGCAATAGCAATAATTAAAGGTTGCAACATTCTAAATTTTATCCCAGCACCATATCAGAAACAGTGCTAAAAAATATTCAAACTGTGTGTTTCACTTGTAAACTTTAAAAATCTTTTTAGAAAAGTTAGTAATTCCTGCTTTGCATAAATGTACATTGTAATTTGTGGTACCACTGCTTAGCTTTTGCTTCAGTATAAAGTTTTCCCTATAATATAATATTAAAAGGTTGCATTTTGCGAACTTTCAAAACTGCTGCAAGATATCCTGTGTAAGGGTGTCTGTTAAATATTCATACCTTATTTGAAGTAGGTTAATACTGTGGGTATTAAGTTAGCTTAATATTGTGGGTATTGGAGTGTAAGGGTGTTTGTTAAATATTTATTGTATTAATTTATGGATACTTCAAGTGAATATGACTTAAATATTTAACAGTGGATAAGTACTTAATAAAAAGTAACCTTTTGATGGATAAAAACTGCTGCTCTTGTCTCAAATTAAAGAAAAAAAACAAAAAATGCCATATGAACTAATAGGGGACACCATGTTGTTGATTTGTGTAGAACCAGGTTTTTGGTCAACACGACCATTGCTATGGAAGAGATGCAGTCACTTTAGTATCATATTGCTATAGCAAATCTTCAAATGGGTTGAAGCTGCAGTCTCACTATACCCATTTCATAATTTTTAGTCTTGGTATGCCATGCAGCTTAAATGGGAATCACAAGATTGGCATGGCAGCATTGACAAGCAAGATAAGCATATTGGTCACAATTAAAGTAACTTTCTGTACTCAGAATCTTGCAATATAAGTGACTGAAATGCAAGTCTCATGACAATCATCATTAAGAATCAGCAAATCTTCCTTCTGAAATGAGAACTAGTAAGGTTTTTATAATTTTACTAAAAAGTGAAATAATAACTAACAGTTTGCTAGTGTCAATTTTGAGCCTTGTTTGGCTTATTACAACCTGCATTCACTTGTTGTATTTCTATAGCTTTTGAAAGATTAAGCTGATGTACCAGGATTGAGTTTGTGTTTTACTTGATCTTTTGTTTGGTTTATACCAAATGCACTAGCTCTGATTATAATTAGTTATTTGACATGTTGATTTTGATTTAGATATTGATTAAGATGTCAACTTTCATGTATGTGGATTTAAATTTAATTTTTTAACTTAATTTTTCTAAGTGCTAAAAAATACACAAAGATTTCTTGATTTAGTTATTATTTCTTTTAATTATGTTCTTAACGTTCTACAATAATGTATTAGTTTCTGTGCCTTTATAATTTGTAATTTGATTAGTTATATTTGTTATGCACCCCAGTGGCTCAGCAATAAGAGTGAAGGCTTATTACTCTAAAGCCAGATTTTGATACCCATGGTGAGCACAGCACAGATAGCTCATTGTATGGCTTTGTGCTTAACAAGAAACAAACAAATATATATATATATATAGTCTGTTATAAGAAAGAAAAAGGACCACGTAAAAATAATGGGTATTTTTGTTAACTAACTAGGCTTTCAGTAGTAAATAAAACATTAAATATTAGTATTAAGTAGGTAACAGACGGACATTCAACTTATTAAGTCACTCTCTTCACCAACAGAAACATCCAAAGCATTAAAAATTAAATAAATGAAATTTAAACTAATATCACTCACTATATCTTTAGATTAACTATATCAAAAGCTTATAACTTTTAATACAGCAGAAACATTAAGAAACATTTTAGAACCTTACTCAACACTCTGCAAATTAAAATTTGAAATCATTTTTATTCCTTCAGTTTAACACGTTATTCTCAGTTTGCCCCTTGTGAAGAAAGGTTCACCATTCGAAAGCACTTGGGTTATAGGGTTTCTTATTTTTGTTTTTCAATGTTTTTTTTACCTATTGCTTTTCTAACATCACCAGTCAAACATATCACTCTTTGGGATCTTTACTAAATCCTTAACATTTTTAAGTACTTAAACCAAGTACTGATTATTCTATGACCCAGAGAAAATAGTTTCAAATATCTTATGTGTTTTAGTTATTAATTTTTTAATTTATGTTTCATTTTAGTAACTCATCTCAACATTTTTCTTCCAGCATGCCATCTTTCTCAAAGAAAATGGAACAAAACTACAAGCAGCATTTTGAAACTTTACCAAACTTTTACAAGGTTCCAAGACATGAAATTGTCCTTAAATGTTTTTTTTTATCCTTCTCCTAATGGATGAATAGAGAGATTAAGTTTCAAGTAAGTAAAAAAAAATACTTAGCTTATAAAAGTGTAAAATTAATTTGCAAAATGAAGGACACTGAGGCTTACAGAGATAAAAAGTAAAGAAATATATATATATCTGAGAGAGATTGAAAATTGTTTGGCTCAAAATATTAAATGTCACATGAAAGATTTTTGTGCTTATATTAACTGATAAAAAAAAGGGCAAGAACAATATTGGTCTTATTAAGAGATGTTGAAGAGAACTTCATTATGAAAGAAGATAACATTGCTAAAATGCTAAGCAGTTTTATCACTAGTCTTTTTACTGATTAAGGTAAAAAAAAAATATTAAGGGTGATTATAGAGTTTTACTTAAATTCTGTTCATTTTTAGAAATGGCTGTTATAGAAAAGCTTGAGAAACTTCTTGAGAATAATAAAGCTCCTGGCCCTGACAAGATTTATCAGAGACTTACCATAGAGATAATGAAAATTTGAACTGCTATTTTTCAGAATTCTAAATACTCCCTGATGATTGGAAGATTATCAATATGATCCCAGTTTGTTTGTTTTTTAAAAGGAGTATAGAAACATTTTGGTAAACTATTGACTTACTTTTCTAACTTGTTCTTAATGAGATTTTAGAATATTTTGTCACAAACGGTTTAGAAAAGCATTTGGAAAATTGGGATTTAGTTCTAATCATGGTTGTAGAAGAGAATCTTTCTTGTCATACCAATTTGAGTTATTTGATAAGGCATCTCAGTTTGTATCATTTACCTTGACTTTATTTAAGCCAACAATCTCAGGTATGTCACCAGAGATTGTTTGATAAGTTGGCTGTTTATAGGATTGGTGGAATAATCAAGAAGTGAATTAACAGTTAGTTAGTGGTAGAAAACAAAGAATGATAATAAATGTGAATTTTTCTAATTGGACAAATGTGATCAGTACTGGTCTCTTTCAGGACTTTTGTTGTTCATTATTTTTCATTGACAGGGATGACTTTTTGGTCTTTAATATTTTTTAAATTTGCTATCAATACTAATGTAAAATGCTGGGAATAGCTGGTTCTATTGAGAATAGTTCTTTTGTCTAAAGTAATCTTGACAATAATAGTGAATGGGCCAATGTGTATGGAAAGCGAGTACAATATTGGGAAGTGTAATATGGAAATATATGGTATGGACTTACTACTTGTATAAGGGGTGCATTGGTGTTATGGAACAAGAAAATAAAACTTAGATATTATTATTATTATTTATGAAACAATTAAGCCTTATTCTAAATGTTCAGTTTCATTGAAAAAACAACAAATAAGGTTCTTAGTTCAGTTTAAATATTTTGGATTTAAAAACAAAAGGGTTATTATTTTACAAAATGCTAATGAAATCATAATAGAGTGTTGTGTGCAGATTTTGGTGTCATCACTACAGGAAGGATATCAATATACTGAAAAGAGAGATGGGCTATTAGAATGACTCCTGATTTAAGGCATTTCAACTGTGAGCAGAAGCTTAGAGTTTAGAACTCTTTTTTTTTTCTAGAGTACAGAAGGTTTGACTTGATACAAGTGCTCAAAATGGTAAGCAGATTGGATAGTCTTACTATGGAATATCTGTGTAGGTGGTGGAAAAAAAAATGGTTGGAGAGGCAGATTTAAATATTAGAGGTAGTAGATTTAAACTCAGGGAACTTAAATGTGAACTTGTTCATGGACAAAAAAATGTTTTTAGTTATAAACTTATTGAATTTTGTACATTACCTAGTTAATATAGTTTGTTGGAAAGGTATAAGAAAATTTGCTTAACTTTAAATAAAAACAATCAATATTAGTGTGTTAACTTAATGTACCAGATGACCTTCTGCCACCTTGTCTATTCTTAAGTTTAACTGAAGGTCTGTTAAATGGTTACACCTAAAAACCTTCTCTTTTTCCACAACACTAATGCTAAAATCCATTGTACTTCTTTCTAGATTAATTAAATAGTCATCCAAACTGACATTTTCTGTAAAAACCAATCATACTTTAAATGACATTTTTTAGATTAAAAGTAATTAATAAAGGATTTTTTATTTTATGTTGTAATTTTGTTGTAATTTAAATTTTTTACTTATTTAATTTCTGCATAGTTCACAGGTCTATGAAATATACACAGTCTAGTTCTTTAATTAAGTTATTTTAATGGAGACATAATAAAACAGTATTTAATTGTTGAAATATGTAAAATTCTGGTCTACGCTATTGCTAGTAGCAACTCATTCCACAAGTCAATTACCCTATTAGAAAAAAAATTGTCTTAAGTAGAGCTTAGCTTGTCTTTTTCAAGTCTTAAAACTTGTGTTCTCTCTTCCTATCATCTTCATAATATAACACAAAGAAATTAGAGACTTTTATTCTACAAGTCTCTCAAGTAATATTTTACTCTAACCTATGTTTACTTCTTACCCTTCTTTTCTCAAAAAATATATAAGAAACCTTAATCTATCCTCATAAAATAGCCTTTCCATCCTGGAATCATCCTAGTAGCCCTCTTTTGATCCCTTTCCAATAAGTCAATATCCTTTCTAAGTTAAGGAAATCAAAGTTGCATACACTATTCCAAGTGAAGCCTAACTAATGATTTGCATATAGAGAAAATTATGTCATTTTTACTTATTGTTAATATGTCAATAAATAAACCTAAACTTCTATTATGTTGCTACTAGCAACAGAGCACTGCCTTGATAGCTTAAGTGTCTTGTCCACTATTATGTCAAGATCCCTTTCTTCTCTTTAACTCAATTGTTTGTTCCTATCTGTATTATACATGTGATCCAATTTATGATGACCCAAATGCATTATCTTGCACTTATTATAGTTAAAGGTCATTAGCCAAACATTTGACCAACTAATCAATTGATAGAAGTCATTCTGTAGTACCTGAAAATCCTCAATACATCTGGACATACCCAAGATTTTAATGTCATCTACAAACTTTACTAATTCAATAATTATTTCTTATCAATATTCTGATTAAAAATATAACTGTTAGCATAAGTTTTGACCAGCTTAAAAAAAACTTGGTTAGGTCAAGAATGCAACACCTGCTTAGTCATAGATGCAAATTTTCCTGTAATTATTATTTATATATGTGTATGTTATTAATATTTTCCAATATTTGAAAAAAATGAAGTATGTTAACATTTTATTAATAGCCATTAACTAGGGTAATGATAGAAATTGTTGCTTTATAGAGCATGCCAAAGTTCTACAACTATCAGACTTTTGTTGCAAAAGCAGTATAAGCAGAAGTGGCATTGTGACTACTATAACATTTTTCAATTGTTAAACTTTACAAAAATTATCGTATAAACCAACGAAAAACTTTTTTTTCGCCATGGTGTAGAAATTAGAAAATGGTATTCTAAATGAAATATTTCTTTCATTGTTACCTTAAGTCAACAGGCTTGTATTTTAATTTTCTTGCCTGTTAATAGTGTTGCTCTTATACTGAGGGCCTGGCATGGCCAGGTGGTTAAGGCACTCGACTTGCAATCTGAGGGTCGTGGGTTTGAATCCCTGTCACGCCAAACATGCTCGCCATTTCAGCCATGGGGGCATTATAATGTAATGGTCAATCCCACT
>NW_013665915.1:432468-446170 GCF_000517525.1 Limulus polyphemus
TACACTGCTAAATTAGGGATGGCTAGCGCAGATAGCCCTCGTGTAGCTTTGTGCAAAATTCAAAACAAACAAACTTATACTGAGGAATTAATAGATACATTTAAAATATGAGCTTTGGCTTAAAAGCATTTTGTTCTGTGGGGTCTTTATTCTTTAGTCCCAATCTGTGAATAGTGATTTTTTCCAGCTTGTAAGGACAAATGGAACAAGACTGATTCTGTTTCACAGAATGCTATTGTTATTTGGGCTGTGATTCTTTGTGTTCCCAGTGCTGCAAGGAGCATTTAAGAATGAAACAGTTAACTTCCACAAGTTCTGGTGTTACTGGTCATGTTAGTATCACAAATAAGTCTTAATAAGGTATTTGAGCATCAGTGTTAAATGTAATTGATTTTCAAACAAATTTTTGCTGAGTGGTTAAATTAGTTTTAGTTTGCCACTTGTAATTGTATACTTAGTTAAACCATTCATGGGTAGGCAGATGAAGGACTTAAGCCTTTATTCAAGCCCATTTAAGCAAGGTAACAATTATTTTCTTGGCTTGTCTTCAGATAGATATTCATCCCATGTCACCAATGATACATCTATAGACCTCAGCTACTAACAAGACTGTTGCTCGGTAACAGAGCTCACCATGCTAGCTGTGTTACAAAGTTCAATGTCTTTGTTGAAACCTTATTTGTATTAAATTTGATGATAAGGAACCTACTTTGATATAATTGATACTCGAGACCATCAGTACTTTGTGAAACTCCATAATTACAGAATTGAGGAAAGAACAAAAACAATTGTACATTTCACAAGAACTGCATTTCTTAACGACTATGGTTTCACCAGTAAAGGCATCATTAGGTACAGACTAAAATGGTTTGTCAACAGGTTTATATATGTTTAAACAAATAACCCTGACAATCACCTTAATATGAGTAGGGGAGAAGTGGGGAGGAGCTTAAGTTGGTTTGGTCATTTAGAACTTTTTTTTTAGATTTGTTTTTAGACTTCTATTCATTTCTAAAATTTCCAGGCTGTTTATGTTTTTACCTCTTTCACAGATATGTAAAATTTTGCTAGTTTTTTTTTTTTCAGATCAAATTGGTGTTTAGTTTCAACTTTTGCATTCTACGTTATTGAAACTGCAGTACAAGTGAAGTTTAACACTTGCATAGCAATTCTAGATAATTGTCATTCCCCACAAAGTACTTTTTACAATGAGTTAAAGAAGTGGTTATGATAGCTGGTGTCCCTGCTCCATAATTTATGTCCAGCTGAGTTCATTCAAATCACATGAAAAAATCCACTGAATCCATATTAAAAATGCACAGACATGCCCATGGCTGTGTATGCTCATCTTTCCCCAAGTCTTGATATCTGTGCTTTGTAGGCTGCTAATTGAATAAGGTGAAAATAAAAGTCCTGGGCTGAGAAATTGTCATCAAATCCTGTTCTTTAGCTGCCATAATATTCTCATAGTGCTGCCTCATCTTTTTAAATATGCACTCATTGATTACTTATAAATTGACCTGCTTCTTTAACACCTACCACATGAGTCAGCTAAGCATCTTTTAGTACTGAGCCTAAGATGATCAACAGGGGGAGGTCATTTCGAAAACCAGTGAGTTAAGGTTATTTCAATCAATCTGGATGAATGAAGCTTGTCACAACTTCTAAATCGAAAATATTAATGAAAATATGATATGATGAAATCTGTATGGATTATACTATGGTGGTACCATACTGGGAATTATACCATCCTTCTTATATTTACTCTTCATTGCAGAAATGGCGTTTTTAATTTGAGAATTGGTGGGACATCATCCCGTAATGCATTGTGCATCTGCTTCAATTTCAACCCTGCATCTTTAGGCTTTACTGTGACATTATTTTTACAAAATATTGAAACTAATGATTTCTTACATATAATTCTGATCCCCCTTTATTAAGATAATGATACTGTTGTGCCCAATTCTTTGTTTTGCTCTCAGTGCAGTAATCAATTGACAAATCTTCGAATAAGTTCTTCTTTCCAACTTGGACCCATGCCTCATTTCACTTATTGATAAGTGCTTTGTTGTAGATTTTCAATTGTTACGTGGATAATGCTCACATTATACTTTAAAGTTTCATAAATACTTGATAATATTCAGTAACTGTGTTGAACAAAAAATATGGTTTTATTTTACAAACATTTAGTCACTTAAGTTTTGTTTCACAGCTTGTTAACAGAAATTATGAATCTTAAGCTTAATTTTGGTATGTTTATTTTTAAATTATTTATTTAAAAAGATACATTTGGTTCATCACAAGTTTTTTAATCTATTCTGTACATAGCGGAGCTGTAGGTTTCTCTCAGATTGATTAGCTCGGCTCAGAAAGCTCCACTCAATAAGTTACATTGAGTGATGGTTTAAACCTAATTCTGTTTTCTTTTGACTTTGATTGTTTTGTTTTGCTTAAAGTAGAATTCATTTTTTCTCTGAACCTTTAAGGTAATTCAGGAAGAGCAAGTGCAAGATTTTATAATCTCATCATCTAAGCATTTACTGTGGAACTTGATGTTATCAAAATGAGTTAAAAAAACAAAGCAAAAAACTGTGTCCAGTATTTACATTAGTGATACACTTACTTTAAAGTTCTTAATAAATGTGTGTATTAGAAACTCATTCTCCCTTGTTTAGAATACTGAACCCAGTTTTTTTTTAAACATTAAGTTTTCTAGTTATCATATCTGAGTTAGGTGGATAATATATTTTTCCTATTAACTTATTTTAACCCCTTCTGAAACCTCCCCTAAATAAAAAATCCTATAAGTGCCACTGTTAAGAAGGGGCAGGAAAATTTTATTCAATAGACAAAGGATAAATAAAACTGGCTACAGAGGATTGTCAATGTGAAGATGGATTTGCTGATAAGGAGCTGGTCACTGGCACACTTGGTGAACACTTCTGAAATGTTGATGTTGCTGGAGAGGCCCAATGCAACTTCTGTGAAGATTGCATAAAGTACTTAGAATATCACATGCATATGAAGGAATGTATGTCCAGACTATACAAAAAATCAATCAGGCTGGCAACAGAAGAAACACTGATGGTTAAATATATATATATATATACATTTCAAATATTACAACAGACATATAATGTTAATGTATAGTGAATGAAATGTTTCAAAAACATTTACCTCACAGCACATACAGGAAGTCAAAAATGTGTACATGTATAACTCCATTTTAGCATAAACTGTTGAAAATCACTTCAGAGCAAACATTATAATGCTGCTGCAAGATAACTGTTGATAAAAATGAATCAACTGAACTAATATATTTTGTTATCTGTGGAGGCTTAAATAATATACAGAATGATATAGTTAGGTAAAGTTTGATTTAAAAAAGTGTAATATACAGAGGTTAAGTAAATTATATTAAATTGATTTTGGAGTCTTGCTTTGTTGTTACATTCAATGTTACTATGTCCACTTGGGCTCTTTCTAGTGACTGTGCATTTTGACAGTATCCCTGAGGCATAATTTCCATAGCAAAAGGATCAGTTGCAAGGCTGTCCTGTCCAAATCACACCATTCTTCTCTGAACACTTTCCATATTCCATCTAGCATATGAGAATGATGGTTTTCCAGTGCCTGTTTCAAGAGTCCAATCACAAAACTTTCCTTAGAGGATATGTCCAGGTACTTCACTAGTATGTTTTCATATGGAATAGCATGAATACCTATTTCATTTTTCAGCTGTTTAAGATATGTAACAGCTGAATAGAAGATATAACTAGAAGTCTTATCTAAGTAAACATGCCCTGTTGGCTTCATTTTTAGACAAGAGATCTTTCTTGATTATGTTGCATATTGCTGCTTAGGGCACATGGACAGATTTTGTCACTGACCTTTGTATTTTTGGATTCTCACCTGTTACAAGGCACCAAACTTTGATTCTCACAGCTGGGGTATGACTTGCTGCAATTATCTTTTTGGATGGCCCTAGTTCCCCAAGGTAATCCATACTCCTTTGTTTTCTAATGCCAGTAAATACAAGTGATACCTCTGCCTTGGAAATTCTAAATCACTAATCTGAACACATATTTTTGTATGAATATTTTGCATCAGAAATTGCAGTTATGTTCCTTTTCCAAAACTGACCAGTTTTCAGTGGCATCACACCACCAACAAAATGCTTAACACTGTCAAAATGTAGTTCTGTTATGTGCTGATTAACTGAAACTTTGTATTGACTGTAGTTTTCTGTGGCTTGCTGATTTGCTTATATCAAAACTGTTTTGATAAAACTTGCTAAACTCCCTGTATTTAGCTTAATAACCACCATTTCTTGATTAAATATTGCCATTAAATTAATGCCATTTCGAAAGTATTAAAAAGTACAGAAAATATCCCAGAATGAAACTTGGGGCATTTAAAACCATATATCCTAGCAGACCCCAGACTCTTCAGTTGTTTGGGAATTCACTCCTTGCTTATCTCTGTGGGGCTTTTTTAATTTTTTTTTCCAATTTTAAGCCTTACTCACCCCAATGAATGATTATGACACTGTAAACATCCACCTTTGAATTTCAAGGAATTTTAATAAATGTTTGCAAAAATCCATTCATTAGTGTTGATTTATCAGAGCTGGATAACTTAAAAACTGAGAAAATTGCTACCAGACTTCATGTTTTGTTGTTTCTTTCCAAATAAAAGTTGTCTAGAAACTACATTATTCCTATGTACATATAGTGTACAGAGCTTAGAAGTCATAAAGTTCTGAATCTACAATTTGTTTTCCATAATTTATGTAGTGAAGTAACTGAATTACTTAAGTAATGCTTATTATGTTACGAATGCTTTTATCAATGTGTGAGAATTTCTGTAGTTATTTTTTGTTATTAAAAATTTTTATTTATTTTTTATTTTTGTTGGAGTCATAAGATATGTGAACTAGAGTTTTATCTTAACTGTTTAGCCCATGTTTTACATAAGCCCTTCTCTACTGTCACTTTACATATGGATCTTCATCCATCTAACTCAAAAAATGATTCAACAGTTTGAATTACCTCATTCTTCAGATGTAATCTGTCCTGAACAAAAGCAGTTTAGGCACTGTGAGTTATTTAGTATTATCTTGTTTGTAGTTGAAACAAATATTTAATATATATTTTTCTAGAATAAAAAAAAAAGACTAATTCTGCAACATGTTGAAAACACTAACAAATCTGCCCACAGTTGTGATATTAGTTAATATTGTGATTTTTTTTAATTTGACCAATTACAACATTAGTAACTTAATCATATATATTCAATTAAGTGTCATCATAAGTTATAACAATCTTTGTTCAAAATGAGAAAAACTAAAAACTTTTAGCTTTTTTTTTTAGCTTTTTGTATGTGTAATGAGAATTATTCTTTTGGTCACTTTTCATGTACTACACCTTTAGAGCAAATGTCTTAGAAAGTCTCAAAATGAGTTTTATTTATTAAACATACACAATTTTTAACTTTTGTTTTTGATATATTGATAAGATATGTAAAGAATCTTTGCAATTAGTGTAATTTGCCAATCAATTAATCATCGTGTTCATCAATCAAGTATATTCAACTAATTTATTATTCTTACATGAGACTTGCACAGTTGGAATAATCAAAAATAGTAATAAGAAAGAACACTGATTTATATTATTTGATTATTTTCATAAGTTGCAAAACTGATTGATTACTTTTGAATAACCTTGAATTAATCAAAATAATAGTGCAAAAACATAACTGCAATATTTCAATTACTTGTATTTGGAATAATTGGAAATACTAATTTCAGTTAGTTAATCATTTTCATCACATTAGTTGATATAGCTCTCACAGTAAATCTGAAGGCTTATAACACTAAAAACTAAGTTTCAATACCTTTGGTGGGCACAGCACAAATAGCCCATTGTGTAGTTTTGTTCTTAACTACAAACAACTAAATAATTGATATAATTAGAACACAGCTCATTCTGGAGATCTTACTACAAAAGGTAAAAAAAAGTTTTTAAAATTGTAAACTATGACACAAACACTTTGAACTCACAGGTAAGATCATAGTTAAGGAGTTTTAAGAAATTAAATTCTCTATTTACTTTAATTAATGTGAAATAGTTAGTTTGCAATTACTTTGTGTTTTTTGATAATAACAAGTCAAAATTCTTGTATTTTGTAAGCTATTTAATGAGACACAGCTATTATGGAAAATTATTACTTGAAGAAAAGCTTATAAATAAGTGCATCATAAAAAAAAGAAGCAAATTGTTTGTAAATTTAAACAGACAAAACATATGTTATTATCAGATTCATAAATTCTTCATTTTTTGGCAGTTCTTGTAGCTAATAATCTTAAACTTTCATTTGAAGCATCAACATGTTATAAATGTAATTCAGTAATTTTGATTTTTTTCAAATGTAATTGGTAGAAAATAATCAGTGAAGCTCAAGTTGTAAAGCAGTTTCTTAATTTACCCAGCAAATAACAGAAATTTGTTTTCTTCTTTAGCCAATTAGCATTCATGAATAGATTATAAAGTGAAAAAAGAAAATGACAAATACATTTTAAAGAAAAACAATGATATCCAACTGTGCAAATTCAGATATAGCTTTTAAACTGAGAAGTCTTTATTTCTGAATTAAATGTAAAAGGTCAAGAAACTCAGATATATGAAAATGTAATTGCTTCTGTAGTCACTAATACTTGATCTGTAAATAAATGTTTTTTCACTATTGAAAAATCTACTTTTATATCTAATAAAGGATAATTAATGAAAGAGAATTTTGAAATCCATTATTGGACTTGTATATATATTTGTAAATCTTATTTCTGAATAGGATTCTAATATTTACTTTAATATTGTAGTAATCTCTTTCTGGATATGAAATGTTAGTTAATAGCTTTGCTGGGTATTTTGTATTTAACATGAAAGCTTCATAGAAATGCTATATGTTAATATGAAACCATTAATTAAGCTTTTTAATGATAGTAATATGTTATTTAAAAGTAAGAAAATGTTATGTTTTCAAGCTAGAAACATTTCTTCATTTACTTTTGAATTTCAGTACTTATCTAAATTCTGTAGACCTAGAAATTTGTTATTGTGGGTTTTTTTGCAATTTAATATATGTAGTTAAGCTTATCCGTATAATTAGCTAATTATTAAGTTGACAATTAAACCTTTAAAATATTTCACTGGTAATGAGAGGTGATAATATTACTGTTAAATGGTTTAGCAAGACTAGACCAGCAAACTTACAAAATATATTCTGACAGGTTTGTATTGATATTCAATTCTGGAAGAATTGTGCAGTGTAAATTAAATACATACAATCATAATCTCAAATTTGACTTATGATACAGGAGTGGTCAATTTTGATATTTTAATCTCCACATTAAGTTTTCTTTAATGCATACAAATACCATTTTCATAAAACTTTTGCCTCCCATAGTCTCAACTAAAGGGTTTTTGTACTGAATAGAAAAAACCTGGGGCAATTGTTTGAGACAGAGAAAAATAGTTTTTACGTAAAATCTATAATGCCCTAAGAAAATTATCATCACATTTGATAGTTTTAATAGGCATTTTTGATTGCTTGCTTAGATATATTACACCTTTACACCATTACAGTACAGTTTTTAAAACATTATTTTACATTTTATAAAGTATTAGATAAAGTAAAAAATTCCTTAGTTCTTAAAATCTAATGAAAAATATCTGCTGGCTAAAAGATTGATATACTAGTTTAAGAAATTTGTTTTAAAAGTTAAGATAAAAATCCTCAAAGTATATATATTACAAAATAGGCTTTGCAAAACTGCTGTATTAATGATTGTAACTTTTGTCTTGTTTTTTTGTCAAATAATGTTATTTACACATTTATATCTGGTCAATAATGAACAATAGTTTTCAAATAAATGTCTAAAATTTTTAATTTTAATATCCTGCATTGTGTCTACTGACATATGATTCTCATTGCCACTAACTTGTGTAACTTATCTTCTAATCCAGGGTTTATTCTTTCTATAATCACAGAAGTCACAGTATTGTTCATTTGTTAAGAAGCACAATTACAAAGTAATGTGAGGGGTGTTACATTATTATAGCTTAAAAAGACCATATTCAGCTAAAAATAATAATAATAAAAGATACTTCTCACCAGATGCAAGTCTTGGTACTTCTACATTTTTGTAATTTTTTTTTTTAACTTCTCCAAAGAAAATTAAATGGAGCTCAGACCTGGGTTATTGATGGCTGTAGTCTCTTAATCTTCTGTTAAAATCAAAGGTGTGTCTGTTTACCCTATATAATAAAATCTAGCTTTGATAGGATGCCATAGAAATTCAATTTAAATGCACTAACTACTAAAGTAAGGTTTACACAGAGTATTAAGATGTATAGACTAGTAAATCTATTTCCCTAGACTATACATCTTAAATCACTGTGCCATCACATTTAATACTCAGTGAAGTTATTACTTCAGGTTTCGTGATATACACCACAAAAAAATTATCATGCTACATTTCACTATTTAAGAAACTAATAATACATTCAGTATTTTAAAATTATAGGAATAATCCTGCTTCATTTCAATAATTAATAAACTAAAATTACTTTCAGTAGTTTTGAATTGTAGGTATAAGACTTGACTATTTAAACTACCAGTTTCAAACAAAAATAATAACATATTTCTAATATTGAAACTGTGATTGAATTTTTTCTCCTCTTTTAACAAAGATTCAAGCTAATTTACGTTTGCCACGATAAGTTGGCTGATTCATGATAGAAATAATGCTACTCTCCTAGTTAGATCAAGATTGATTATAATGGAATTTTTTACTGTAGAATGATAACATTTTTAAGATGCTTAAAATGCTGTGGTTGAGTTTAGTATGTTGGGTTTATAAACAAGTTTTGTTTCTTTACTGGAATGTGTAAAATATTAGCTATTACAGATTTCTATTCTTTTTAAGGAATCTCAGTAGTGAAACATAAAGTCTTGGTAACATTATTAAATAACTTTTCCTTTAAATCCACGGTAGCTGCAAAGTTTTATTTTTGCTTGTACTTGTTATGTGTATATTAATATGTTTTGACTCTGTACTTCACATATAGGTTTTGCATGCTATTGAGGCATGCTTTTCTGTAGCATTCATGGGTATGTAAATGAATGCAACTACTGTTGGTGACCACAAGCTATATGGTGCACGGGAAATGAGGAAAAACAATCCTTTTGTCATACAAGGAAAAGTGCTTAAAATATGACCGGATATTAAGTATTATGAAGAGTGATTTTTTTTTTCTTTCAAGTATTTAACAGCAAAATCATATATTTATGTTATCCAGGAATGACTGTGTTGAAAGGTAAATATCATTAATTTTCCAGTTCTGCTGCTTGTCATTATATGCTTCAACTGGACATACAGTAACTTCCATCACATCATACAGAAAGGTTCACTGTTAAAACATTTCATTATTTAATGGTATAAATGAGTGGCAACTTATTGCCACTAATTTTCCCTATTATTTTATAGTGGCCATGTTTTCGAAATATTTATTAATAAGTATCCATTTTAAAGTATTTTTATGATCATTGTGTTAAAAGAATTGCTTTTTTATTTAATTATAACCATCTTGTTTGAATGTCCATTATTTTATCATAAAATTATCCAGTAATTATATATTGGTGATGGATATTGTAATTGTTATTAATAAGTGTAGCCAGTTTAAACTATAAATGGGTGAAAAGCATAATTTGCCAATTAATTATTCATCAGGCTTGTTAGTCGATTAATTTTAATTGATTAATCCTCACATGAGACTCGGATAGTTGAAATAATTAAACATTGTAATTTTTATTTGTTTCTTACTTTCATGAGCTGTGACACTAAACAACTTTGAATTAATCAAATATAATGATGAAAAATTGTTTCAATTACCTGTATAGTTTAAATAATTTAAAACATAATTTAATCAGTGTGTTATTTTTATGACATAAGTCATAATAGCAACTATTATTTTACATGTGACTAATCAATGCTCAAAAGTACTCAATTATATTGATTAACTGATCTAAAATGGGATATTAAAATGTAAATGGTCCTTTAAAATGTTAAATGTATCTCAAAAGTCTAGGACCATGTGAAAGAGACTTTGCTTTGTGATCTGTGTCTTGAATGATGTACATTATCATTCATCCATTATACAGATAAAAATCTGATATTTATGTTTAACATTATTTAAAAGTATATTTCTAAGGAATGATGTGTACATGACTGATTTTGTGCATGTTTTGACATGTTTAACTTACCCTAGATTCACTCCACATGTCTTCATCAGTGTAGTAACTTTAACTGTAATCCTGTGAACTTTGTGGACACCGTCTATACAAAAACACAACTTGCCCAAAATATTAGAAGAAAAAAAAGGATTGTGAAGATAAAATTTTATGTTACAAAATTATTTTATAATTTAACACCAATATACAAAGTCCATAAACTTTCCCTGTCTCTTAAATCATTTAATAATTTGAGCACTCTTGGGTGAATTGTTAGTTATTTTATAGTTCTTTTGGCTTGTTTGTTCCTCTGCTTGAATTGATTGAAGCTATGAATCGAAATAGAGTAGAAATAGCATGTAAAATTGATGAATCAACAAGACATAATTTCTTCAAAATTTGTATCAATATATATATACTTTCAAAATTTTCCACAATAAATCTTATTAATGTTTCTTTATTAAAGAACATATACTTCATCAGAGGAATCACGAGGAAGATCACCTATTACGTTTTTCATGAGAAACTACCTTTATAATGAGTAAGAAGTTTTCATAACTGTATCCATAACCCTTTAAACTCACTCATGCAAAAATCTTCAACTCAACCATTTTCATGAACTTTTAGGAGGAAATACCATAGAATTAGAAATTTCTGCTCAAACATTTCAATTATCCCAGGAAACACTCACATTTAAACTTTCATTTAGTTTTCATGTATAATTAGTGTTATACACATCTTGTACCAAAACTAACTTATGGATGACAAGGCCTTAACCATTTTCATGAAAATAACCTGAGATAAGAACATAAAAATTACAAACTGCTGATCCTACATATATAGTTTAACCCATGGAGAACATGCATTATAGCTTCATTATGTACTGAGAATGGTAAACTAGAAATACACAACCTTCACAAAAACTTTCACCAACCAATTTCATAGTTATGGAGGAGCATGTAGGGGTTTGACTCGGGGAAAAAAAATGTTGGAAATTTCATTCACTTTCAGTGAATGGTGGGAGAGAAACAGACAACCTTAACTTATATAAATACTGATAATCTATTAATTGTTGTAGCTCTGTGTGTATTCCATACAAACAGGCTAAAAAATTATAAACTAGGTCCTGGTGTCAGTCTTAGCTAATCCAGATGCAGCAGATGGGTCTTGGAATTTCATTTATTATTTCCCTGAGCCGTAATATCTTTGCATATTATATTCATAAGATGCTACAACCAGTGGTTATTCATCCAGAGAAAACGTTGGGACAATACCCCTAGTGTTGTTGAATAAAACAATAAAATTGTATTTGTGTAAAAAAAATTTACTTCTTCACTGTTGTTTCTTTTATTTGATCCAATTAGTTACCTGCTAAAAAGTAATTATTTCGAATACTGTTGTATAGTTGTTTTTGAAGCCCATTTTGGAATCAACTGATGTAGAGGTAAAATTGTTAAAAAATTTTCTGGACAAAATTCCTTTATAAGTAGGTGAGCACAATGTCTCAGTCATGATGTTTTATTTTTACATTTTTTGTTTCACTTCCTCTCCATGCCCAAAGATTACAACCAGTAATAGTTAAGAGGAAACCTATATACTTAGTCTAATGAAGAAGTTGGTAAACTGTTTTTAAGTACAGAATGTAAACACGAAAAACTAGTTTTTAAAAATTACCTCTGAATGATTTCCAGGATTTTACAAAGCTCTGGTGGATACTTTAACTGTGAACTGAAATATTCATCTTAGAATAACTATTAATATAGCTTTAATAATTATAACGTGGCCTAAATTCCTAGTAGTACATAATTTCGAAAACAAACACCTAAGAGTGTACAAAGTACAGTGTTATTACTCACTACATTTATCCATGTCACAAGTCTCACAAGATTTTGACCAAACAGCCCTTTCCACTTTTAATCACTTGACAACTAAGCACTCAGCATATATTTTATTCAGGGTCTAAACATCAACAGTAAGCGTCCTCTTTTTTGCATGTAGTCCTGGGATATAAACTGGAAAATTAAAAACAACAAAGTACTATTGACTATACAGTCAAGCTGATCATTATTTAACATAGTTTTTAACACTGTGTTTGTTATTTATAAATTGCAATAAATCTAGTTGTGTTTTATATTTGCTGTGTTATCAGCTTTATTTCACAGAATAATTAGTTCCTTGATTGTTTATGTAAGCTTGTGTAAAAAAGAACATAAGTTGTTGATACACATGTTTGTATAATGTTAGACTTAAAATATTGAAAAGTAATGCATTTCTTTCAAAATCATTAATCAGAAAGTGTGTTTTAAATTAGTTTCTACAAGTGTAATGTTTTTAAAATTTAGGTTAAAGTGCAAAAGGACAGTGGTTTTTCCATTTTAGGTTATTAACCCACTTTTAATATATATCTATGTGTACAAACTATTACATACTTAATTGTATAACTCAGATTTCTTAAATACCTAGCAGGAAATGGAAATGCTTTTGCATTTGTGGTATAATAGATAACAGTAGTACAATTGATTGTTTATTAAATAGAAGTAATCAGCTCAAGATAAACCTCCAAAAAAATGTCAAAGGAAAAAAAAAGTCATGGAAAAGAAAAAAAAATATGTAAGAATGAATATATTCTAGCATTATTTATGGTTTAGTCCAAAGATGAATATGTTGTAACTTTAATTATGGTTTTGTGTAAACTTATTTGTTTCTTTATATTTTTGTAATATGTTTCCAAACTTGATAGTACAAGATCACTTAATTATAAACTACAAAAACTTCACAGTATTAACTAACTAGTAGAAATAATGTAATAAAAATTACTTCTCTCATCATATTCCATTACATTCTAATTATTGTCAATGTAACACAATTTTTCTTACAGTTAACTCAGATTGGAAAAAATATATATATATATTTTCAGGCATAGCCATTTTTAACACTTCAAACTACTCTGTGCAAGTTTCTTAGGGGGCTCACAATATGAGGGGCTTGTTGGTGCATTGTCCCAATTATAAACATACCACTGTTTTGAGGCTAGGTAATATGTTGTAGAGATTATAGTAAGTGGTTCTCAAGGCATATACAAATTCTAAGGCTTTCATGAAATATATAAAAGGTACTTTTTTTAACCCTAGAATTACTGATTTTTAATCACACAGCAAATTGCTTATGAGTACATGACTGATGGTTCCACTGCCCCTAAAATTAATCACACATACAAAAAAATACCAGCAATATTGCAACTAATTAGTACTAATAATGGCTGGAGACGGCTTGAATGGGTAATGAAGAAAAACTTTAATATAACAGCAAATGTACAACGTTTCGACAAGGTTTTGTCATCATCAGGTATGTTATACTTGGCCAATGACTTGGCGGTGAATACAGTTGAACTGAGAGTACCGAGAGACGACAC
>NW_013665915.1:446180-465650 GCF_000517525.1 Limulus polyphemus
GTGTCGTCTCTCGGTACTCTCAGTTCAACTGTATTCACCGCCAAGTCATTGGCCAAGTATAACATACCTGATGAT
Organism: Limulus polyphemus; assembly: GCF_000517525.1. Lineage (NCBI taxonomy): Eukaryota > Metazoa > Arthropoda > Merostomata > Xiphosura > Limulidae > Limulus > Limulus polyphemus. Next base: position 446,256 of record NW_013665915.1, read on the forward strand.
GACAAAACCTTGTCGAAACGTTGTACATTTGCTGTTATATTAAAGTTTTACTACTTACCCATTCAAGCCGTCTCCAGCCATTATTAGTCTCAAAGTGGGTTCCTCGTCATCGAATTTTAATTAGTACTAAGTTCCCTGTGTACTTTGTATTTTACATAAAAAACGAGCAATTTAACCAATCGTTTGGGTTATTTCTTTATACACTGAATGTTGTAATAGAATGATATGAGCATTGATAATTTGAGAGTTAAATCACATTATAATTCTAGGCCGTGTATGTCAGTTTATCTCTTTTAAATACCCAATTATAATGAATTAAAATCTGTTGTATGTATAACATTTATGGCAAATAATTAAAGTGCTGGTTTTCCAAATCATTTTTTTTTCAAGAATCCTTTTTATTTTGTAAATATCCTGCTTCCTTAGCAATGATTCAGGTATGTTAAGATTTATCTAATAAATGTAGGTGCTGTGAGTTAAGAAAAAATATTTAAATTAGTTATATTTTAAAAACATCTAATTCATAGGTGGTGTAATATACCTGTTCTTACTTTTCAAATTTATTAATGACTAATAAATAATTGTAGGGTTAGCACAATGGTATTTAAATAAGTAATTCTTTTGTTTCTGTAATATATTTGCGAAGCTACCAACTTTTGTGTAGTGAAAGCACTTTTATTCTAAATTAAATTTATCATAACCCTCAGTATTTAAATCTCCAATAATTCTAATGTTTTTAGAGTTTTTTATTTTCTTTGTTAAATTATCAAAAGTTTTCTAATAGTCGATAAAAAGACGTCGAAAAGATTTGATAAGTTATTGTTGGAAATTAAATTATTGTATTGTTGTCAAGTATAATAATATTTGAGAGTGTATGTCTGTGGATATATACAATGCTCTCTTTCTCCGGCCTGACTTTATTTTATGATCTGTGTAATTACTTGCTGTTGATTGATTCATAAAAAAGTTTAACTTGTAAAGACAATGAAAAATACAAAAGTATAGTAGCCTACCTAATTTCCAAAAAATTACTTCCCTGATTAATAAACGTTTTTTGAAAACGATGTTACTGTTTGGGTGTTGTTTTGCTAGTTAGTAAAGGTGAAATAATTTGTTCTACCGATTTCACTGCTGAAACTGTTTGTTTAAAATAGCTGTGTTCGTACTCGGCCACTTTGAGTTCACATGGAATCAGAGTCTACTGCCACAAAAAAAAAAGTCTTCATTCTCGACAATAGCATTGTTTTATTGATACTTTCGAAACTTTGTTTAAATAGATTACAAAGATTACTATAAGTGCAAGTATTGAAACAAACGTAACATTTAGATGTTAACAAAGAAAGAGTGGATGTCCTGCAATAAGTTTGTAGTATTATAATCGTTTTTGTCACTGTTTAATACATTTATATTCGTGACATTAAGAAATATTGTAGGGTTAAAAATATGTTAAACTAGAGGGGCACTCAGTAGAGCGCAAACCTTTGCCATGCAGCGTTGATCATATTCGGCTCTTAAAAAATGCGTAATATGTCCGTCGTTATCAAAGGGCACGGACTATTTTTGGCAAGACAATGAGGAATAATATTCTACCTATGTCCACCAAGTTTCATCAAAATCCGATAATTTTTGAATGAGTTATAGAACAGAAATAGTGTGGAAAATCGGTCTCCATGTTAACAGACAAATCACTTCTAAGTAGGGTCATAGTTTGAATGTATACCGACTTTCGTCCAAATCCATTCAGTCGTTTTCGAGAGATATTGCTGACAAACACAAACAGGGTGAAACATAACATATGTCCACTTTCGGTGGCAGAAGTAATCACAAAAATCGAGCAATATCTTTGGAAGTAAATTGTCATCCAAAGATGCAGTTGCCTAGAGGTGATATCGGAGACTACGATACATTTTACAAAAACAAGCAGACGTTTTTTTAAGATTAAAAGAAGTAAAGCTTATGATAAAGCATTTTAAAGCCAAGCTGTTATTTTTATAATTTTATTCCCTTCCAGTTTGTTTTACCTCTGATTTGTCAAATGGTATAAAATACATTGTAATAATATAAACCATTGAGCTACAAACACTGCGAATCAGGTGACTGTAAAGACAAATAAAATATTTTGTTTTACGATATCAGTAACTGAACGAGTCTGATAGCATGGTTCTAATCGGAGGAGCGAATTTATCTCATTTATGGCCAAGCACATGAGAGTCGTGGATGGTAGAGTAAACGTGGTATTGTTTTATAACCCTTTAGCGCTCTATGTGTTCAAAGATATTGTAGTATGATGAAAACATTTTTTGTCATTAATTTTAAGGCGGCGTTTGCAAAATTGCCCGATTCCTAAATATTAGTTTGTTTTTGTCTTGTCTGAGGTAATTAGTGTTATGTCACCGATGAAGATTTCTTTATTAAAGTGGCAGATATTATCCTCCTATGTAATTATTCCAAGAATCTAACCATTTAATTCTCAAAATACATGAAAGATTCATACGTGGATATTTTTTCAAAGTTTAAATGAACCACTCTAATAGCGGTGACATTTTTGCGACCAAATGACATTACGTAAAAGAACAAGAACCATCGTGTACGAACACGAGGATATTTTAGTTAATCATAAAAAGTGTTCGAATTTCCGTCCCACCAAACATGCTCGATCTTTCATCTGTGGGGGCGTTATAGCGTGACGGTCAATCCCACTATTCGTTGGTAAAAGAGTAGCCCAAGAGTTGGCGGTGGTGACTAGCTGCCCACTAGATTTCACTGTTAAATTAGGAACGGCTATCACAGATAGCACTTGTGCAGCTTTGTGCGAAATTAAAAACGAACCACATGGTACCTCACCACGTGTTCCACGCTTGGTCCTGCTAGCTTGTGAGTGTGTTTCCAGCATGTCATCCCCGAGATCCTTAGGAGGTCAAATTTAATAACGATAATACTCTTTGGAACGCCAAGAAATTAATGTACACAAAGCCTTGTTGAAATCAGACTGCATTACAGTGGAGAAAACAACCCGTAAGTATGATAACTTTAAAATGTTTGACTTTCTTAAATTTTCAAATGTGTCATGCCTGATAACATTTAATTTGACAAATACACTTGCGTTCAAAACGTTTTAATATAAGTTTTAATTTGTTTAAATTAGGACTATGTATTTTGGTCTAAAAGATAAAACGGAAAAAAATTCAAAAAATTGGTTTATGAAGGTTGAAATTGCCTGCAAAGGTTCAAAACACATACTAATCTGTAACATGAGATTGGATATGCTTGTTAACAATAGGATTGAGTGAGATCTTGACCAGTAGGTAACACAACAGATTGAAACCGTGTGTTAACGTTGATGAAACTCCTAACATATTATACGGGTTAAATGTATATAAAAGAAAAAAAAGTCTACATGATATTACAAGGCAAACATTTGTTTAACACACAAAAAACAATTAAAATCTAACTGTAGAGACACAAAGAGAGAACATAGATTGGGGACTTGCGCTAGCTCGGCGGTAGGTTTGAGAGCTTATAACGTTACAGTTAGAGGTTTGGTCCATGAAGTGGACACAGAACAGATAGAATTTTTGGATCTGGCATCTGGATATTGGCAAGTCGAGTTGGATGATGAGAGCTAATTTAAGTCTACCTTTAGCATGAGAGATGGCATATATGAATTCTGAACCATGCCATTCAGCCTGTGGAAAGTGCCTGTCACTTTTAAAATGCTAATGGAGCTTACACTGAAAGAAGTGCAATAAGAAAAATATCTGGTCTGTGTCGATGATGTTTTGGTGTTTGGTTATATATTTAAGTATGTAGCTGAGAACTTGAGGATAGTATTCTAGTATGTATGTACAACAGGCTTGAGATTAAAACCTGAAAAGTGCTAACTCATGTGCATGGAAGTGTAGTTTGTCGGTCACATTGTAGGGAGAGATGGAGTCTCTATGAATCCAGTTAAGATAGCCATAGTGAGAGACTGGCCTCAACTTGTGACCAAGCAAGGTTTTCAGTTTCTTTAATTTTGTGGCATGTAACCAATTCTTTTTGACCAGATTCTACAAGATAGCAGCAACATTGTCTGCTTTCACAGAAATTAAGATGAATTTTGGATGGAATTTGGAATGTAAGCAAGCATTGTGATCCCTAAAGCTTGCTTAATAGATGCTTCAGTGTCAGCTTATATATGAGAAACTAATGAATATTAATTTGAGTAACAATCAAATCAGGGTAATGTTATCATAGTTGCTGGAGGTTTTAGAACATGTAATCATGCATGCTAGTCATACACTCCCAGATTCTAAATGTAGATACTGTATGATTATGAAAGAACTACTTGCACTTGTGGTCTTCATATAGCCACTAATTGTATGGTAGGATGTTCACTATCTGGGTAGACTATGCTTCACTGAATTGGCTAATTAACTTCAAATATTTGAAAGAGATGATAGTACTTACTATAAAAACATTGCAAAAATATGTCATAGTACACCACCAAGGACCAAAACATGAAAATGTGAATGTGCTGTCCCGCTGCTTAGTGAAACCTTGTCCATTAGTAGAAAATACTACTCTGTGTTGATATCATGTTTCTTCCCCTGTGAATTTATTAAGGTGTAAAATATTTGATATGCAGGAGTAAGCCCAGTAACAACTAGAAAAGGCTGCTCAAAGACAGGAGAAGTGCTTTAAAAAGATGACAAAACAATGAATATTCCAATGTGGAGATTGGGTCTGGTTGTGGTATGTGCCAGCAGCATAGAAGCAGCTGACTGGTCCGTACTTGATACTCTGGCAAATAGGTCCATTAAAATACGAGCATGCAAAAGCAAGTGGAACTTGTTGATAAGCTGAATTTGTATGTTACATATGAACCTCTGATACACTGGCTTGACCAGGACTGAGGGTAAGACCAATGAGTCAGAGAGAAGGATGTCATCTCGAGACATATCAACTCACCCAACAAGGAAAACAAAAAGAGCAGAAAGCACACATCTGGTTGTTCAGGATGAGCCAGATGAGTAATCACTAGAGTCAGAGGTGAAAGACAGTTCCAACAGTCAGTCTGGTAACACTGATAACAACCTCCTGATTGATATGGGTGAGATTTATTGATCCTAAACAGCTGGGATGGTCAGTAATCGCAAGAGTGTTGTGATTTTTGCTTTCCAAGCTATGAATAGTAAAACGAAATACCGTTTATGTACTACACTATATGGTAACAACTTGATTATCTATATCTACAACAATCAATGGTTCGAGTAACCAGTGATTGAAAGGAAGTGGCAACCCTTGCCTTCCAAGCTATCAAATGATGTTCAAGTACAGTGTATGCACTACATGTTAAATTTACACTTGATTATCAACAGTTGGGACAGTCAGGTAGTTGAAAGACTACAAAATGAAAGGACATGAAAATCATTGTTTTCTTTGCAATCAAGTGGTAGTGTAAGGCACAATGTATACACTACATTGTATGCTTATCACTCAATCACAACCAGTTAGAACAAATGTTTAATAGAAAAACCAATGGCTGAAAGGGCTTGGTGACCGTTACTTGCTGAGCTACCAGATGATATTATAAAATATAATGTATACACCATGTTGTCGGGTTACAACTTGATCATCACAATTAGGACGGCATGCTTATCATAAAATCAATGAGACCAAAAGGACTTGGTTTTTCTTGCTTTCCAAGCAGAATTTCAATAAATGAGTTATTCATCAAATATCAGATAAGTGCTGTTCACTCATTACAGCTATGACAATTATTAGGATGACCAAAGATTGAAAGAGTGTTGCAATCCTTGCTTTCTGAACTATTGGATGTTATTGTAAAATATGATGTATGTATGTATGTATTACATTGTATGACTAATACTTAATCCATAGTAGTTAGGGCAGTTCTTGGTTGAGATACCAATGGCTGAAAGAGCTTTGTGACCATTACTTTACAAGCTATGGGCAGTGCTGTCTGGTAGAATATTTAGACAACATTTTGTGACTACTGCTCAATTATTGAAAAATTAATGACTGGAAGAGCTTTGTGATCCTTGTTTTTCAATCCACTGGGTTAATTTTCTGATATCAAACATCGTTCAATTATTTCAAGAAAATCACTCCCGTAATCTAGATTCTCACCTAGATATCTGGTAAGTATATCAGTTCTTTAAGCAGCAAGGAAATTATGTTTCCTATGAGTGTATATTGAAATAGATTAGTAACAACATGGATATTAATCCCAGCATTGATAGATTTTGTGACACCTGAAATAGAAACTGGGTTAAGTTTGATGGCTTATATATTTCAATACTAGCTCTGACAAGAAATAGCTTTGCAAAGTACTCGAGAAGATTACTGTAGGAGCCAAAGGCAATCTGTTATAAACTGTTAGAAGATTTGATAATGTGTATGATAATGTACATACATAGCTATATATATGTGAAGTCTTACACACATATGTGAAGATAAAGTCATTCATTAGTGTTATATAAAAGTACTCAATCAATTACACATAGAATACAACATTAGTAGACAAGGGCAAGGAGATGAATGATTAGCTCTCGATTTTAAGGATTAATTAGTATGATGTTAACTGTGGTAACTGACCTAGAAGCGCACCTTTTATTTTCGCTAATTCTAGAAAGAAAATGTTTCAGTTTTGACATTGAAATATTCAGAAGGTGGGGCATTTTTATGGAAGAAATAAAATAACAAAGAAACGCACATTACGTCTGAGAGAGAGAGAGAACACAGCTATAACTAGCATTTATCATAAAGAGTAGTGCAGAAAATAGTTCAATTGGATAGAAGTGAAATATCCGTGAATAGGTGAAATTATCAGTAGCAAATGCAATTCATAGGCACGAGTTAAGTCATCATAACGAATATAAACGTAGTGTACTTAAGGTTTTATTTGGTTGTGATCGAATATTTTCAGTCATATAAATTAAAATATTTTTGATAAATACAGTTTTCTAAATATTTTCGTGACATTTATTTGGTACAAGGTGTAGTTATATAGCCTGAAAATACGTGCCGCAAACATACAAGGGAGAGGCAGAAAGTAACACCCACATGAAGAAAACTTTCTAAATCATATTAAAAACTAGTACGAAACTTGTAACTGAAGGAAAGTCCCTAAGATAAGACAGTGAAAACATTGGTGAAGACTAGTGGTCAAAGGTATAGATGGTGTTATGTAACTCAAGTCAGCTTAAGTGTACAGGAACCTGTTGTATCTCAACTCCTTTCTTTCCTACTAGAACCTGGTGATGTCTCCAAGATAAACAAATGGTAGGAAGAAGAATGAGGTCAGGTCAGAAAATATAATGTGTGTTATAGTTGTCTTTCAGGGACAACAGAGGGCAGCATGAATACAGGTACGTAGTTAATTAAAGACTCGTACAAACCTGGGGATTGAGAAGTTATCAGGTTGTTGGGATAAATCGTTTATAGGAAATATAATGTGTAAGTACACAAATCCCATTCACCAATGCCAGACATCAAAGTTGATAATCATAATTATATTACAACCACCTTTAAATTATGCATTTATATGGACGTTTGGTCAGTTAGAATTATTCTAACCTTGAATTTGAATCTGGACTTTTGGTGTTTAAGGTCAAGTTTTAGCTATGGCTAGTTTCTCCACATGATGAACCAGTGTTAACTTTTCTGTTGTTGCTGTGATATTATCTTGATGATGCCTTTCTTCTAGCCATGGACTCATCATTCAGAACTCTCGAATTCCCCTAGAACATCTGGCACATTTCGTACAGTGAAAGAACTGATCATGTCACTGAACCATAGAATCCAGGAGTTTCCCTGACTTGCACCATGGCTGAGCCCGTTCATAAAACTTTATTCCTTACCAACACAACTGACATAGAAAACCTCATTTCATCTGTTATCTAGTTGGCCTTAAGGTCGCCAGGGACTGAGCAGCCTTCTTTGGTGGTGGAGGGTCTCATCATTGCTCAACGTGAGGATTGTCAGAGATTATTACATCAGCAATAATCACTTCACTGACTTTTGAGGACTCTAGTCTACATGTGGCCCACCAACTGTCAATTATATCATTGCTAACACCACGAAAGAGGAAATAGGGTTGAACAAAAAATAAATAGGGGACACTATATTCCTAAGCTGAAGGAAACCTTTCTGGAACTTTGATCCTTTTGAGGATCTATCAGGTCTCGGGAAGGTAGTAGCAGGATAAATACTCATAGAATGCCACCAATGGAATAACCAAACTAGAAATCTCCTCTGTTATGATCACAATTATACAACAGTGCACACTAGCTAGCCAACTAGGTGATAATCTCCTTCTTCACTTCCACCAAGCTGGGAGTTTAAGGTGAATGATGGTGCTTTAACATTATGGAAAGGACTAACCACAGTTTCAAACAAGAAGAGGGAACTGTCTTAGCAGCCACTAAGTAATCATGAGAACAATCTCATATTTTGTCAAAGGTAGAACTTAAATCTTACCACCAAAAGTAATCATGAACGATCCTAAACTGAAGTAAGTTTGATTTTGGAACTAAAATAACATTGTCAGGAAATGGCTGCCAACTGGAACAAGATGTAAGGTCCCTGTAGAGAGAAAGATTCGTTGAAGCATAGGGCATCATCTCCATCACAGTTTAAGGAAAAAGTGCACCACAAGATAGTCAAACTAGCTGACATGGAAAGAGCCTTTATCAACGCTAGGAATGACTTAGAATCCACCACAACAGCCCTGGAAAATCTGATAGCGGGTTTAGGTGATAGGGGGTGAAACCTCAACAGACTTTGGGTGAGTTGTATATTCTCTTTTTATGTATATATATATATATATATATATATTCTTATTTAATTTGATGTGAAAGGTATTTTGTGTTCATTATTTTTTATTCCTTTCATATATGTGTGTGTATGAGTGTGTGCAAATATCTTCATGTGGAAGATTTTGAGTTAATGGCTTTGTTTTGTTTTTACCAAGATTATTTTACCTGGCGTTACCAATCTTAATGTGATTAGTTTTATTATGTAAGGTAAATATATTTTGACTGCATTTTGTGTATCATGTGTTTTTCTTTCGTTACTAAATTTAAATGTTTGGCTATTACCATTAATTTTGTAAAGAGTTTTTGTTTGATACAAATTTAAAATTGTTGAAATTCAAAACAAACAAAATACTTGAGGGATGTGATATATGCAAGTGAAGCTGAATTAATTTTAGAGCCATATCAGATAGGTCTGTCAGGTATGAGGAGATTTGCTCAAAATATTGATCATAGAGCAGTACTAAAACTCTTACTAACTGACTCGATGTTAAATGAAATAAAGTCTTCAAGAAAATGCATAATTTTTATTACAACAAAGATACACAAATAGTGGGAGTATTTGTAGCTATAATTTTCCCAGATGATAGCTTTTAATCTGCTATTCCAACCACCCAAGCTGAAATCACGTACCTGGCTGTTTGAATATATCCATTCTTAGTATTTAAAAAACCTCGCATTTACTCAGAGCAACACGAGCTACCCATATGACTGATTATTCTTATTACAACTTATGTATGGCTGCGACTTCTAGATATCACCTGAACAACCATTCAAGGATACTGCTGCCAGCATTCTTACACAATGTATTATACTAAGTAATGTTCTTCCTGGGCAGTAACATATACTATCTACTTTCGAAAATAACAAAGGAACAAAATCATCTTAATGGTTTTCTCAACCTCATATTATGTGAAACATTCATGTATTCAAAACAAAGAGTGAATTAAGAATAAATATTATAATATTACAAGAAGCTAGAAATGGGTGGTATATTCAAATAAAATACTTTCTTTTTTCCCTAATTCAGGTTTGTCCTAAAAAAATTCGTGCAGGTCATAAACTGTGTTAACACTTTGTCACTCCTAGAGCAGGTAATGTCCAGGTAGCTTCTAGTCATAGCATAGCTCAAAGTCTGAAGAATATGATGCCCAAGCTCGAGAAACCACTAGCTGCATCACAGACTGAAACCCACATCTAGTTCGCCAATAGAATTGGTACAACGTGTTCTCACTCATCTGTAACTGCATGTACCATATTGCCATAGAATACATGCACCCTTGCTGGCTGTGTATTCCTTTACTACATAGCAAAGAGCACCCAAAATAGTTCTGGGTCTCACGACTGTTTTTCCTGGAGCTCTTGAGGGATAAGTTTTGGCATCTAGTCAACAGTGGAATCACCTACCTTATGGCTTTGTGTTGTGGCAGTTGAAATGGCTTTTTACCTCAACTCAGTGTCCTGGATTGTGACATTCAAGGAATGGCACATCTCACTGTGCACCAACATAATATTTCTGCATTTCTATATTGCTCTCCCAAACAGTGCTTTATTACCATGTCATACTTATGTAATTTTATAATCCAGAGTGCAATAATCCCTTCTAGATTTTTTATGAGCTACTTCAGTGATACTTGATCCACCCTGAAGTTGAACTTTCTGCCATGCATGTAATTTCAGTAATGCTTAATGAAGATTACAACTGCTAGCAGTTTTTACTCCTCGTGCAGTATCCATATTCAGGAGCTATGAGCATACGGCTCGCATTTCGTACCCGTTTTTCAGCTCCAGCCTACAACTGCAATAGCACTGCTCTAAATTATAATGTTGGTATCCAACAGGAACTCACAGTTCTGCCATGGATATACCAGCACTGGACCTTCCACTAATCCATATTTCAAAAACATTATCATTCATAAGCCGAAATATCTCTTGTTTGGTTCTCCACTTAGCACAATGTCTCCCGACATTGAGAGACTCTCCATTGCTCCACCAATTACTGGTTTTCTTGGCGAGTTTTTGCTATCTTGCATGTTGGCTAAACATTCCATGTTGGTGGAATTCATTCACCAACGGTACCTCATTTTTTTTTCAGCTGAGGGTGAAATTGACTAGAGCCATGGTTCTATCTCACTGGTCAGAAACCACCTAGGGGTCCTATAGACACCAATCCACTTAATCGTGGACGCATTTGCATCTCAACGATCCTCAGACAAATGGGATCCACTCTGTCTAAAGCTTAGTCTTAGGGGAGAGAGCTTCATTAGTTCTTGTGGGTATACCAGAAATTGTCCACTCCCTTAATGAACCTGCACTGCTAAGTAATGGTGTTTAGAGACCTATGTTACATTATCAAGTTTAGGAATGGTCTTCCCCCATATCTAGCCATCCTGCATGTAGACTGTCTTGCCTTGGCTCCCAAGTCAACTTTCTCTAGATCGTATGCTCGTACAACATTGGATTTGGAGTACTCCCTGGGGTATTGAATAATTTTTGCCTTTCACCCACTCAGAGGTATCACAAACCTCCACAACAGCGAGATCCTGGCCATGACACTTTTTATTCTTATCTGTGGTATTTTCTGACATACAGGTTTCCTAAAATTAGAGACCATTAAATGAAGGTTTGAAGAATACCAAGTTATGAAGTGTGTATATATGTTTTCTTTAAATTCTAACTGAGTTTACATTGAAGAAAGTGTCAAAATACGGAAGTTTACAACAATAATATTTATTGACCAAACATAAATCAGAATCAGAATACATAAAACAAAGGCAAGTGCTTGTGCTGAACTGGTAAGAGAAAGGTAGAGAAACCTTTAATATGTTTCCCTTACCAGTTCAGCGTGATTCCCACTGTAGAACAAAACAATACCAACAAGTTAAGTAAATACAAACTGCCTAAAATCTTCAAATAAAGTTAACATTGACGATATCAAAAATTAAACTCAACAAAATGTAATTTTACAGTGGCAAATCTGGCTTTAAATACTAAATGTAATAACATTCACAAAGCCAGTCTTGCACATAACTGCATCTCACATATATGACCTTTGTTCACTGGGATATGAGCGCAACTGCATGGCAGCCTCTTGCCAATATCTGATTCGCTCTACAGAAACAACAGTCGATCATAAAACCTCATGAGCTATCTTTCCTGTAAGAAAATATGGTTAAAACTGCCAGTTAATGGTTCCACGTCTGTCTTCTGTGCACCAGAGAAAGGAAATTTTTGTTGTTTACTTGAGGGGCCTTTAGGATCCAAACTGAAACGAAAGAAAATAAAGAAATTTCGAATATTTATAAATTAACTAAGGGGGTGATTGGGGTGGGTGGGTATAACGCATGGTACAGTCCTGTACTATAGCTGGTACACACACTAACATTTAACCTGGTCAGCAGAAGAGTCAGATTTATCTTGACGTTGTTGGACTTATATACAGTTCCAAACTGAAAGTCAATAATACGAATGATTAAAATAAAAACATGAAAAACGGTGACTATAAACTTGCTAAGGATAATGACATTTTTAATCCCAATAGCAAATCTACTTTATAACTCTTTGTCTACTAAAAAAATATATATATATAATATATTCTACAATTATTTATCTGTTTAGATAAAATATTCCTTATCCTTTTTTGTTTTGTTTGTCTTCATTCAGCTGCCTAGATAATGAAGAAGTTTAAGGTTGTTGACCATCACGTTTCGCAATTTTTTGGGCGGTGACTAAAAGCTCAGATGTGAAACTTTTTTCTTTACATCCAAATTTTTTTAATAGTTGTAACTTTTACATAATGTAATTCCTCTATTATATATTGAGGATTTAAGACGTGGAAGGTTTATTCATTTTATATCAGGGAACTTTACTCATTTTAGCAATTTAACCTGCCTTTATAATACTTTAAGTGATTACATTTTTACCGGAACACAAAAGTACTGATTTGGCTCACTAATGTGTCTGGTTTTTTTCGTAATGTATCCTTATTGTTGACTACCGTTAATGTTAAATAAGCAACAACGAAGAAAAGCTTTAGATTTTTTACTGTAAAATACTTATTATCAGAAAGATAGCCTTAGTCACCCCTTTACAACTATCACACGTTTTCAGAACTAATGTATTTTAAAAGATAAAGTGTTAATTTTCTAACAATTGCTTGTGACAAACATGTAAGTTAGTTTGAAATTAAGCACAAAGCAACACAATGGGCTATCAGTGCTCTGCCCACCATGGGTATGGAAACCCGGATTCTAGTGTTGTAAGTTCACAGACATACTGCTGTGCCACTGAGGGGATACAAACATGTAAGTAGCTAATGTGCATATAGACGCTGTATAATGAAAATCTTGTGCTGCTATACAAACAATTCGTCGTGAAAAAATTTGATAACCGTTCAAAATAAGCACTAGAAGAAACGAAACTATTCACCTGAAAAATCTATTATATTTCCCATAAGAAAAATAACAGTCAATTGTGTGATTACTGTTAAATATTTAAACTTGAGTAAATAATAAAAAAAAACCAACAACAAAGAACTAACTTCGCGATCTATTTGTTTTAGGTCCATATGAGCTAAGGACTATTGTTGTTCAAGTGATGGTCAGTGGAGAACTTGAGAACTTTAGGTCGTTTTACGTCATCGATCAAAACAAAAAACTCTATAATAGAATGTTGATTAACTTTCTAATTTCACACCTGAACGGAACTTCAGATTACGCAAAGATCCATTGATTCGAAGCTATATTAGTGCTACCAGTGCGGAACGATATGAAACTGAAACTTACTAAAAAGCCTCTACTCAATATCCTGCATGGTATTTTGCTTCTTTTTAATATAATTTGGGCCATTTTCTAACTTCTAAACTAGGGACTGCAAAATTAACTATAATTTTTTATAGTATTATCATTGCTAGAAACAGTTTAGTTACACTAATACAATACTATAGTATAATTATTAAATCTGAAAATTATTTTGCTACTAAATAGGCGCAAAATAAGACATCTTAGAAAAGAAAAACAATATTTAGAGATAAGTTTTCGAAGATTTGTACTTGAACCTAAAACATATGTAAAAATTGCTTAAAAATTAACATCCAGACTTGAGCATTCGGATTTCACACAAACCTTTTGAAATGGGATTAATTAGGTTTATATATATATGTTGATAACACAGGAAAGATTTAAAGTACAAAATATGATTTTTCAAAAAAAAAAAAAAGGCACAAACGCTTAAATGAAATATATATATTGGAACAGAATGTTAGCTTAGTAAATTCATTTTAAATAATTAATAGAAGACCAAATATAATCTAAAGTAACATTTTAACTTGATCATCGGTACGCACTAAAACTTGAAAACAAATATACTCTAATAGTGATAAACGAGTTTGAAGTATATTATAAAAATTAGGTTTATCAAGTTAATTTTGATAAATCATAAAAAGTTAACACAAGATTTTATTTATTGTATAGAAATGTCAGAAATAAAAAACAAAAATTTGATCTTAGCCCAATAGGTGAACATAAATTATCAAAATACATTACATTTTCTAAGAATACTACACACAATGCACAGTAATATATATATATTCTAAAGTTACCGTCAAATATTGGCATTGCAATGAGAAAATATATATTTCTTTGGTCGTAGACCAATTCGTTTCCCGCTGCTGAAAGTAGAAACTTTAGAATTTATGCTCCGCACTTTTAAATCGTAATTGCGTTATAAGAGTGACGGTCAAACCCCATTATTCGGTTATAGTAGCCCGAGAGTTGGTGGTGGGAGCTGTTGATTAACTGCCTTTCTCGTAAGCTAGATATAGGAAATAGGCCTTATGCAGCGTGCGCGAATATATCAAACAAACCAAAACCTTTAAGATGTTAAGTAATTTGTCCATCAAAATTTGCATACTGAAATATCTATAAGGCTGATCGAGAATTAACGTCTCAATATTTTAAGTGGTAAATACTTCATGTACAAGTATATGCTTTTTTGGTTTTGTTATAAACTTTAATGTCACAAAGATTCAATAGAATATGAACATTCTTCTATGCTTACATACGTTTTCAGTTACTTTGTATTATTCACATTTCCTTCTTTAAACGCAGTAGTTAAACAAATTCTAATTTTAAATTTCAACCATAAATACTTTAACCCACCACCATTCCCTATCCATGTACAGCATTTCAAAGAATATTTATTACGTGATTTTCTATTTTCAAAAGAGAGATTTTTCTTATTTTTTGAGAAGAAACGATCGGATATAAAAGCATAATATAAATGTAGCGCAATCTGCTTCCATATAATGTCTTATTAACATATCAATGCTGTTGCCCCTCCCAGGTGGCTCAATGGTAAGTCTGGGTGCTTGCAACAGTAAAAATCTGGTTTCGAGATACTCGCAGTGGGCACAGCTCAGATAGTCCATTGTATAGCTTTGGGCTGACAAAAACAAATAGTACTCTTTACCTTGTCCAATAATCTACCTTTTAAGCGACCTAATTGTACATAAAAAGACTTAAATGGTTCCAATTTGTAAATACATCTATTCACATTGTTCATTCAATTTTACCATTTTACAAATGATAAAATCAACAGTCATAAACAGCTGGGTCAAAACTTAGCTCATTGCTGTGAGCAGACAATTTTACAAAAATCAGTCGACAAGAATACGATTATAGGCCATTTCTGCTTTGTTTGATTTTACCCGTCTCTAACACGCTGATGTTTAGCATTGTGTTGCAAATCACTTATTACGTAAATCAAGAGCGTGTACAGGCAATACGAGGTTACAGCTATGACAAAAAAAAAATCAATTGGGCGTTTTAGTTAAAATCCTCTTTCAGAATAACTAGCACAATAACCTCACGTTCTCAGTTTAGAGGTTACTAGATTCCGGTTGAGTCCACGAGGTGTCGCTCTTGCTGTTACGCTTGGTCGAGAAGAGTGAGTGATCTATTGTAGGCTTTACCTGGCCGTAGAAAGGGAACAAGTGATGTGTGAAGTGCAGTTGTGATTTCGAAGTTGTTGCTTTTCTAGAATTCTGTGACAAAGAAGAGCATTTGCTTTATGTAATATAACAGGTAGCCAGCTTTCTTGTGTATTAATTGAGATGACAGTAACAGACACTGTCTGCTTCTGCCTCGAGGCGTAAGGTTTGCTGTGGGATCTACACGGAACATGCAAACGATCTGCACTGACAAGGGGAGTCTTTGGTGTAAGAAATCTAGACACTCGTTTTTACATTTGTGTAGGCTTACATCTTAGGTTCTGTAACGTGTGTTTAAATCACGCCATCAACCCGTTTCCGTATGGAGGGTTTAAGCTAATTGTTTTTGTACTAAGTTAAGTATTTTAGTTTATAAGATCTTAGAACTTCTCAGTGATGAATGAGTTACTCAGTTATATATTTATCATTGAAGTTACTTGTGTTTGCTGAAGAGAGAACAAGAAGTTAGCCTTGTAAGTTGTAGTATTCGAAAGCGGTGGTACAACTACATAAAATGGGTTGTAACAGTTAAAAGTTAAAGAGAGCTTTAAGCTGCAGAATTTTAGTTTAAGTTATTACAATACGTGTGTTAAATTCAACTCTGCCGTGATATGTAAAAAAAAAAACCTGGTTTTGACACATCCTCTGGTAAAACATAAACAACGAAAAAGTAACTAAAATTAATGAACGCATTCTAATGATACAATATAAAACTATTTTCACGCAGTAAGTTTGCTATGCAAAAAATGCAAATGAATGGGTTTAAAATTAAATGTAACGTTAGCGTTTTTTTGTTTTTTTCTGTAACATTTTTTTTGTATTTGTTGATCAGAAGAATTTAGTGTGAAATCTATCAAAATAAATGAAAAAAAAAAAGACTCGGGAACCAGTACGGTAGTCGATTCTGTAGAAATTTTAAATACCTTTTAAACTTTAGCCACTGACAACTATTCAGGAATGTCGAGAATAAGTACATTGAAATTATATGACAGCGACTTGATTAGCACAATATAGAACGATGTGCATATCCACAAAGCAGTGTTTATTCGTGACTTTAGTAACAATTAAAAATTCGTGATATCTAAAACAGGGAATTTAACCTCTAGTGTAGAGTTGAATATTTTGATATTCAGGAACATAAAGGTCATATTTGTATAGCGTGTTTAAAACTTGGTCAGATACGCATGTTATTTTTTTAAAATTAAGTGAATTATAAATTTTCTCGCTTGTGTGTTATAGTATTTGATGTTAACTGTGCTAAAGCTTTACTGTAATTCCAAATCCAACTGCATTTGAGGAAAAATGGTAATTCAGCCCTTGCTGTTAGTCATTTATCCAGTGGCATAAGTATGCCCTCGCAATTGCGTGGGGGGCACAAACTTAATAATTGTCGATAAGAGGAGAGACATACAGTTTAATTTTTTTGAACTAAAGAACGGTTGCACTATTCTGTGAAGTTAATCATATCAATCAGCCAGAATCGTAATTACAATTACAAGTAAATAAATCATGTAGGGGGTTCAATAACTTTTACGCGAGGAGAGGGGACATTTTTTATAATTATACCATTTCGACACTGCATTTAGCTAATGATTAGGATGGATATACGAGGAACAACATTTACAATTTTAAGTATATGTGCAGATATGTTAACTTTATCCACCTATTCATGCATTTGGTGTTTGATCAGATGTGAAAAATGTTTGCTATCTCATAGTTATTTGTAATACGTGTACCTGTAGGTGCATAGATCATTGTATAAAGATCAGAAAGGCACATTTTGTATGATATGCTAGGCGTATTCCATTAAAGTTGAGATTAACATGGGGGAGGGTCAAAATACGTTTTGATTGTGGAAGGGTGACTCCGTAGAGGGTGATGATAAATGAGCTGTGATTTTCATTATTTACATACAAAATTATACTGATAGCAAAATGAGTTATAAACTAGTTGAGATTACTAAGTTACTTGGGAATGTCGATACTGCGTTGGTTTTTAAGCATTTTACATATTTGTCACACTTATAAATGGTCGAGTAGATGCATAGAAAATATGTTTCGATATTGGAAAGTGTAAAACCATGAATTGAAGTCAATTTTAGGACTTTGTTTAATTAATGAATTCGAATGTTACATAGAGGCGAAGGATATGGGAGAGATTATTGAGAAAGCCTGAAACTTGACTGAGTGATGACGACCGTGACTTAGAGCTAACCGGGTGTTTGGTTATTTCTGTAGAAAATATGAATTTGAAAGAGTAAGATGAGTGTCACATTGTGTAGTACTTTGTTGAGACACCGTTTGGATTGGTATCTTCAACCTTGGTTTACTCAGCCATAGAAATAATATCTATTTGTCAGAAAGAATGGAGTTTAGAATAATTAGATGTCAGGAGATTATGCAGGTTTACAAATTTGAAGGACTGAAAATACCGCTGCTTTGAGGTTTTGAATTTCTGTTGTGACACAGTTGATAATGATGTCTGGAAATTAAAAATTAGCTTTGACTTGTTTTTGCTATAGATTTAAGTAATTTTCTCATAGTATTGTAAACTTATTAAAAATTTATTTTTAATATAGTGTAAACTGATAGTTTGAGACATTTTCACGTTTTTACTGGTTGAAAATACAAATATGTAATATTGAAACATTCCAAGATAAAAGAAAAAGACCACTGTGACATTAATCAACCAGTTAAGCTATTCATGGTTTGTTGTTGTTGTTTTTGTAAGAAAATGCAGTTGCTTCCATTTATTTAGTTATTTTCTAAAATAACAGTTTATGAATGGAGCGTTTGGCTTAAGAATTTTTGAAATTGAACTGTGTATACTGGCGTTAGTTTTCAAGAGACAAGAGAATCAGTAATAGTGCATGAAAAAACTCAATGTAATTTTGTATTTTTTGTAAGTTCTTTCTTTATTGCAAGTTTCATTACCAGTAGTGCTTGAATTATGCAATAGTTATAATATATTTCTTATCTTTCGTTTTTATTATATATTTTTATTATGAGGATTATTTTGATTTTTAGCTTAGTATATGGATTTAAGACTAACCTAAATCGCTTAAGCTGGCCAAACCTCGTGGGAAATTATTGGGATTACGGTAAAAATATCGCTAACAGCCAGGGTACCTAATTGATGAATCAGTACATTCTAATCATTATAAGAAAGGTATATTAAATTAGCTAGTTAATTATTGGGCTAATTTTTAGTTCTAATGTAAGTAGGTAGCTTTCTTTGATCAGAAGTTAATGGTTATATATATATATATAGATTAATAATATATTATTTGACCAACAAACTGTTACAAAATATCTTGTTTATTTACCTTTTCACAGTTTTGATTTATTCATGTAACGAGACGAACATGCACGCCCTTTTAGCCGTGGAAAAATTATAATGTGATGATCAATCCCACTATTCTTTGGTACGGTGTAGCCCATAAGTTGGCGTTGGGTGGTGTTGACTAGCTGCCTTTCCTCTAGTCCAGGGATTCCCAACCATTTTGTTCCTCTGTACCCCTTAGCCTTGGGCATTCTGACATCATAAGGATCAAAAATTGATAAAATGATATTGATTTTATATTATTTT
>NW_013665915.1:465660-468883 GCF_000517525.1 Limulus polyphemus
TAAAACACCATGTAAAGTGTAAACCATGGTTATACTCTCCCACCCCTATGTACCCCCTGAGAAGTGCATATGTACCCCAGGTTGTGAATGCCTGCTCTAGTCTATCACTTTAAAATAAGGGCGAGACTTTGCATTTTGTGGATGTGAAATGTTATATTAGATTTGATTTAATGAGATATGACCACGATGGAAAAAATGGCCATCTATGAACGTACTCTTTTATGTGTTTCCATCCTTAAATGTGTGTGTGTGTGTATGTATGATTTGCTCATGTATTTCACAATGTATACATCTTATATGGAATGAATGTATTTCAATCTAATCAGGATATATAAAAATATATAAGAAATAGCAAACCAATGTTTATTAAAACATGTTTATACAAATAATTGATATGCTATACTATTGTGAAGTATGCAATTAATAGTAACTTCCGATCACAGCAAGCTGTCTACTTAGATTAAAAACAAAAATCAACCTGGTAATAACTAATAAACTGTGCATAAGGCTTGTAAGTTACATATAATCCAATTACTCATTCAGAATAGTTAGGGAATACCCAAAAGCTGAACCAAACAATTATAAATAATACTAAAGAAGCAGAGGAAATTTGTCAAGGATATTTTTTTGTTTCTTTGGAATGTATTTTATCGTGTTTCCTTTAATCGGTTGTTTTCAACTTTTAAATTCATCCAATTCAGGCAATTATAAAATTAAAACAAATATTTTCAAGAAACGACAGTATAATTTGGTATAGAAAATCAATAAATTTAATATTGGATTTTATTTCAGCGTTCCTCGTCTACACCACTTCATATTGAATAGTTCCATACGTGAGTACAGTGGCTGCAAGCATGAAACTAAAAAATAAACATTTTGGAGTTAATTACCTTGCTAAAGAATAATCACAATGAACGAATTGGTCGTGTTTTAGGTGTTTATTGAGATTATAATCACAGAAATATTGAACTAAATAATATATAAATTAAAAGAGAACCACTGAATGGATATAATATATTGGAATTTAACTTAAACTGAATTACTTCTTGTTATATTAGTTTTAATTTTTAAAACTACTCGATTAAACTTTGAAAATAATTTAAATTTCTCGTAAATTGTTTTGCGATGTTAATAGTCATTTATATTCCAGCTTGTTTTATTATATCTTAATTCCTAGAAGTGGGACTGTGCTTTATTAAATGTTTTTAACATTTTTTATCATTCTATATAGTGAATGTTTTAAACATATTACACAAAAGAGCATAGCGTTCAAAAGCTACATTTCATTATGCCTGACAACGAAAAAAATTAAATCAATTTTTTATTTCGTTTTTCAATATAATATCACTTTATGCATAAAACAAAAAAAATGTAAAATGAAATCCCTTTAATTTATAGTCGATCCATCTTTATTTTACTTAATTGCTCACTATTTTTTTTACAATTCTTGTGTTTTTAGAATTGCATCTTTTTTGGCACACAAAAAATCATACTAGTAAAATAAATAAAAACGTGTGTTAAGTTTCTGCGCCCGGCTTGTTAGACCGTGACGAATCTAGGCTTAAGTTAAGTTGTAAGGGATTGTTTGAAGTATAAGGTTCATGAGAATGTGTGGTGCGCCCTCTCAAGGTGTTGACAGATTATATGTAATAATATTTTATTTATTTTACTTAATTGCTCACTGTTGTTTTTGTTTTTTTTATAAGTCTTTTTAGAATTTTATCTTTTTTGACAATAAAATCATACTAGTAAAAATAAAATAAAAACGTGTGTTAAGTTTCTGCGCCCTGCTTGAATTATTTTGTAAAATATTTTCCAAGATATACCAGATAAAGTGAACAAAATGTCTCGGTTTTTCGTACATAATGTTAGACTTACCTAATCTTGATCAGAGTATTTTGTTCTGAATGAAATTAAACTTGAACAGGATAGAATTTTCATTCAAACAATAATAATATACGCTATTTAGAAGTTTACAGTCAAAAAGATAATTTGGAAGAGCAGTGATGAACACCAAGCGTCTCATGTTGATTTATATCCATGTGACCTTCGTACAACTTGTACAAATAAAAAGTTCTACTTTACAGTACTTGCACAAGACGCATGGCGGCAAATTCTACATTGCCAATGTTCTGAAAGGGTTTAATCATAGTGATTGAGTAAGTTGAAACATCAGGCATATTTCTTACAACTTTAACAACTCAGAATGCTAGAATCTCTTGCCATTAAGATGAAAAAAAAAAAAACAGCTCTCATTCAGAAGATGAGTGCACTGCTACAACATTTTCAGTTATGAACATGTAAAGAAAGAACAGTGTGAACTTCGATCGCTGAATATGAGGTGGACTAAAAGCCATAGTTTCTCCCTTGCAACATTATAATACCAGACCCAGTACTGCTGTTCGTGCGTTTAACGACTAAAATTGAAATGTTCAGATACACATTCTTTCCCCACCTTAATTATATTCCAGACCTTCCACCCTGTCACTTCCAGCACGGTCAGCGTGGACATTTATAGACGACCCATGTTCTTAAAGTTAAAGCAGCTGATGTGACTCTTATTAACACCACTCGTGCATTTTACCGGATTGATACGATACTGCTCTTTGAATAGTGTAGTAAATCAGAAGTTAACGCCCTTATAGACAGACATGCTCAATACCATTAGTGTATTTTTTCTTGGTTGTAATTTCATAAAGTTGACCCATAAGAAATAAAATCCCATTTGTTTCTGAACACTCCTCGTAATTGGCCTGTAGTCTTATTAATCTCTTCATAAAGAAAGTCGGAATAGTAAATAGTAATATCTTTGTAGTCCCCCATCGGGACAGCGGTAAGTCTACGGACTTACAGTGCTAAAATCTGGGGTTCGATTCCACGTGGTGAACACAGCAGATAGCCCAATGTGACTTTGCTAAAAAATGCTATTTGTGTATAAGAGCGTTAAGAATCCAACGTGATTTCGTTTTATAGCTGTCCTTTAAATCCTTTTATTATTGTGTTCATATAATTTTAATAAGGCGCTATTATACCACGATACTTATCAAACGACACGGAATACGTTGAAATTGTACTTAAATTAAATATCAAGCGATTTCGAATGGTATCAAACTGAAGTCGATAATTAGAAAGTACCCTTAAATTCATACACATTCACGTGCTAAGTTTTAAGTTCCCAATGCTTTGTTTGTTTGTTTGTAATTAAGCACAAAGCTACACAATT
>NW_013665915.1:469012-478197 GCF_000517525.1 Limulus polyphemus
ACTGGGGGGGGGCTCAATGCTTTGAATAAAGGAAACTTTTATATCTCTATTTAACTTTTACACTTTTTGAGAAGTTGAATAACATTTAAGGCACATTTCTGGTGGATTTAATATATGTTTTATCAGTATTTCGTGCGCAATATGAATATCGCGTGGATTATTTTACACTCGCAGGTTAATACAAATCCAGATGATTACTTAATAGGAGAAATTTTTCCAAAATTGAAATCTTATTATAATGTTAACACACTTAAGACGCAGAGATGTATTACGGTTCACTCTTCCCAGTGTCTTTCCGAGGTTAGTGAGCCAGTAACACGTGCTTTAGTCAACGAGGTAAGACTCAACATTTGTCAGCGTTCTTGTAACCCTTTCACGCCGTTGATGCACTCGTATTGAGTACAAAAGTACTTTCTTTTATATTCACATTAATATCTTTATTGTTGGAAAGTCTTTGTTATTTTCTTTCTTCTTTTTTTCTGGAAAAAAACTTATCGATATTCTTCAGTTTTTGGAATAAAAAGTGTAGATACAGCTGAAATTAGAATATACTAAAAGTCTAAGACTTTTCTACCGTGTCTATGGTGGGTAACAAGCCTTCCGGATTGAATATGGGCTTCATTATGAAAATATGGCCGTTGTTTGGAACAATTTGTTCTCAAATCAGTAACCAACAACAAACTTTCATTGTAATTTGTTAAGTGTGGGGGAATTATTTGACGCATTTTAGTAGTCGTCTAGCATTACAGCTTGATCCCTACAGAGTAATTTGTAAACAAAAACAAATGTGCGAGAAAATTTTCAAATAAGGGCAACAAATTGTCAGTTTGTTCTTGTACTTATTTTATACAGAGGCTAAAAATTTATCAGAAATAGGTGATTGCAGTGGTTGCGATGTTCGCTTATAGCTGGTTTAAAGAGATTCTTTTAAACTTTTTCTTTCTTTTCGGACTGAAAAGTACCTAGGCTACAATAGTTAGCTATACCTGTGCTAGATATAAAGCTTCTAGCTCAAGTGCTATAATTACGGAAGATATTATGTAATTACTTATTACGAATAATTTTTATGAATGATATAAACGTGTATTAGGTATTTATCATGGTTAACTGTCATATGTATAAATTGACAGTAGCTATAATTAAAAGGGTCTGGCTTTGTAATTGAAACCAACGACCTAATGCATTATATAAATTTTCGTTTACAAGTTTTAGTCTTATGTTTGTGTACTTTAGAATTTCATTTGGTTCGGTCATTCCGCCATACTTTGTGAAAAGTCATACAAAATGTGCTATCAACGTAACAAATGGATCCACCACAGTTCCATTAACTAATTATTGAAAAGTAGTGTGTTTTTATAACACAATACCAGTATTTTAAAGGTTTATCATAAAAATAACTTTTACCAGGAGTTACGATCGAAAATACCAACAGAGGATTTAAATCAATTATTAAAGTATTCTAATTTGTAAAAGAAAATTGACCAATAACATATTTTGTATTCGCCAATTTTCACGTACAGCTTTTCCCAATACTTGTGTGTACATGGTACATAGTTCATACATAATCTGAAGCAGCAAATTTCTGAGCGTAACTTACCCCTAACCAATTGAAAATGAGTTACTAATTAAGTTATTCGTATGAATCACTTTGAGGGCGCACTTCATGAGTATATTTTTTATGCTGTTAATTCCGTTATTGAAGACAAGCAATCATGCAAGAGAAATGCGAGATTTTATTATGTGAGACTTGCAGAGATGCGAGAAAAAATTAGAACTTCCAAAAAATCACGCGAGACAGGAACTTACTAAAGAAAATTAGAAATTTCATGACATGAAACAGGATCTTACATGATGTCAGAAATAAACGTGTTAGATAAAATATAAAAAAACACCCTATTACGTGAGCCCAAATTTATTTTTCGAACAAAATACAGTTGAAGCCTTAATCATTTTATTTAGAACTGTGTTCATTTATAAGTAATGGTAGCTGAAGCCTAGAAAATCACGTAAATAAAGAGGTCAGTAACATGGATGATGACGATATGTCAAGGTATTAGTATATAGAAAGTTAGTGGTCGGTAGTGTATCTTTTAGGCGACATGGAGTTAGAAAGTGAATCCTGGTTGTAATAAATTAGAAGGATCTTCGAAGGAAGGTTTATACTTTAGTTTGAAACCATTTTCAAAATGACTATGTTTCCAAATGCTTTTGTAATGACAGCACGTCGCATACGTTATAATAATCTACTTTTTTGTTATGTAGAAAGAATACATGTCCTTACTGAAAGATTACCATTCTGAAAGTTGCCTCCTGCAAATAGACACCTGCCCTTCTTTCCACTGGAGACCTACCAAGTAAGCTGTGTTGCTTCGTGCTGCGGGTAATTTCAGCGTGCAGTATATGTTACTATAGTTTAATTTTATGAGCTTGATTACGCTGAGAAGCCTTATTACAGTTTCATCGTGCAAGAGGCTTCTGGAGGGGGTAGGTTACAGGCTCCTGTATCGTATGTCTATAAAGTATTCCCATGTGACGTCATAACCACAGATGTTGGAATACTATCTTGTATCCATGGTAGGAAAACTGCATATGTGCTTGAAAAGAAAAAACAATATTTGCTTTGTTAGAAAAAGTGCTGAATACAGCTGTTGCGGCACTTGTCTAATGGCGTTGAGAGGTTCAACGTTACTGAAAGGGTTCTAGATGACAAGTAAATAGCTGTTCTGTAAAATGTTGTTAAGTTAGATAATTTGTTTTTACGTTGCAGTATAGTGTGGTCTGCTATTGCCTTGTTTAATTTTCTATGTTTGTATGCTTCTAAATATATGATGTCAAAGCTGTGCTATTAGAACTAACTGGTGGGTAGCATTACTCAAGACTGCACTGTTTATATTAATTACTGAAGACAGCCTTGAAGTTGCATGTTGTTATTTTTTACACACTTTGTTGTAATGGATCTTGCCATTCAGTTAAGCACAAATTTATGTCAGTTTTATTAATATTTTATACACATTAAATTATCATTAGTCTAGAAAGTTTTTCATTTATTTTGCTCTGATAAAATTACTTTAAAATATTGAATCTTGTTTCATTGTATGATATTGATAGGCTCTTGAAGAACGGACTTTGTGCAGAATTTATGAAAAGTGTTTGTACTTATAAGAAATATATATGAATTAAGATATATTTTGATAGTTTTTAAATCAATTTTACCAGTACCTTGTTTTCCTAGTAGCTTATCATACTGTTTATAGTAACTTTGATCTCATTAAAATTCAGGCTAGAATTCTTATAAACAATTATAATTGTCTTGTTATGTGGAAAGACTAAAATACGCTGGTGATTCTAAAGTAAGCAAAAATAAATACATTAGAGTGTATTGTTCACAAAATCTATTATTTTGTGATCTAATTTCGAGGTGCCTGGTGAAGAGGAAAGAATTTTTATAGTTCGTTGCTAAATCTCGAAGTTGACAAATTATAATTTTTGTTTAATGATGAAAGAAATAGGTTATACAATGGTTTAATTGAAATATTAAGACACGAACAATGCCGAAACTTGTATTTATTTTAAACACTTTGAGAAATTTACAATATATAACAACGGTATTTTTATGCGAATTTGATTAAATATACAGAAATGAGCATGTTTATAACGTACACAAGCTAATATATTTATGGAATATCATTGTAAAGAGACCACTATACACAAGAACTTTTATAACACATAGGGACTGTATAGTTTTTAAAGCTGCACACTACAAGTAAATGAGGTATTACGCGGATAAACTGTACAATAAAACGATAAGTTATGAAACCTGTGATGTATTTATAGACACCCATTTTTAACTGTTACACGTTAAGCAGATTGTTGTACAAATAGGATATAGTATCGTGTAAGAAAACTAAACAATGTATGAAACTAATTGTATCAGTAAAGAGGTAAACAATGAAATGTAATGTCAGTGATGTAATATGGACAGCTTGTATGACGAACTTGAAGAAATGAGACTAAAATATAAAGACGTGTCTCTGATTTGACTTCACTAGGGTTCTTCGGCGAAATAAATTAATATAATTTATTGTAAAATGATAAAAATATTAAAATATAAAAAGACTACTAAAGTTTAAGTCAGAAGCTTGTTTTATGTCAGAGGGTTTAAGTTCAATCTCTTGAACCATCTGTTTCTGTTTATTTTTACACTCAAGATCATACAGACCTTGGCCTGGTAGTGGCCGACTGTAAGGACGTAGGTTGCTGGATCAATAAGAAATGGTTACGTATGTAGGGAGCGAGAACCAGTACCAGACGTTATCTCTTTGTAGGTCTGTTGCAGTCTTTTTATCGTGTTCGCAATGATCTACCATGTGATGCGAGAATTTATGCATTCAGCTTTCTTCCGTGTTTAGAACTTGGTGGTGGCGGATTATTTCATTCGATTTTCACCGTTTTTTTTTTTCTTTACGCTATATGTATACACATATATTCCTAATTTTGAATGTTGGGATTCGCTTATACTGCTGTATGGTTGCTGATCGATAGTGAGCGATCGTCATGGCGCTTGATGCGTGACCACAGAACGAAGTTTTTACTTCTTCCATTCCATGTATGAAGCATGTAACCCATTTCACATCTGTCAAAACAAAAAGAACAATGAACTTTGAACTAAACAGGCCGTTTTGTGTTTTTACATTTTCTGTCATTGATAAAGCATGGAATATTTTATGAGGCATCGAAACGTGGGATAGTTAAACTTTGTAGTTGCGCTTATATAACAAAAAAATATGAAACTTGACAATAACCTTAAATAATGTTATTGCAGATTTAACTGGGCAGTACGTAGTTACTTTTAATTGATGTGTTAACTATATGCCTTTAAAATGAAACTTAAAACAAACACTAAAATGCCCAGTAGTCTCTAATTAGCGTTTTAAAAATGGTTCTGTATCAGATATGGTTTGACTTAAATAATTCTTACCCTAAAATATAATTTGTAATTTACTTAAATATAACTGATAATATATACAATTTACTTTGTAAATCTGGTTCACACCATAACAGTTGTTTTTCAAGAATATATATTTATTTAGAACCTAGACGACTACTACGTCTATCATATCCCAGCCGGCCTGATGGGCTCTGGTATTGGAGATGGCAGATTTAGTGTGGTTGACGTAACATATTATTCATTGCTTTCACTCACGGATTCATAGGAATACAGACACTTAATAGTAGCTCAGAAAACACGGAGAGTAGTAAACTTGAACTGTTATAACACCACAAGAATTTCATTTACCATTCTAAACCACAAGTACCTCCGCACAGTTTTTGCGATTTATGTTTACGGGACGTGCACATCTGGATCCTCTTACGAAAACACTACCATTCCGGTTTATGATCATGTACATCTACAAGCACGTGGCTAAACTTTATGCAAGTCTGGTATTTCTAGTTTTCTATATGTGAATAAGGACTTGACGTTTATACGTGTTTTTATGTTCACTCAATAACTACACTTCAGCTTTACTATACAACTGTCTTATCCAGAAGTTTCATAAAAAACTTAACACTGGTAAACATTACTTATTCGAATCTTGATTCCCGTACATGGTTATTTTACATGAACTGATTGAAAACAAACAACATATTATTGACCTCTAATTAAGTAGTAATACTAGTTAATTGCATTTTGATATTAACTTAACTTTTATCTGCAGCGGTAAGTTTGTGGAATTATAACGCTAAAAATCGGGTTTTGATACCCGTGATGGGCACAGCACAGATAGCCCATTGTGAAGTTGTATGCTCAACTAAAAACAAACAAAATTTATCTGCAGTGCGACATCAACGTGAAAAATTATACACCAGAAAAGTATAAAGCCCTATCGGACTTCTTACATTACCAGTAAAGCATTTTAAATTTCACCCACGAACAAAATATTTCAGTTATCAAACTGTATTTCTCCGTCTAGAGTTTCATAAATTTGGTTAAACGAAAATTAGTAATTGTCAAGAACTGTGTGTTAATGCTTTTATCATGAATATATACTTTAAGATGGATATTTACAAATAATAACATAAGTAATGGAAATTTGTTTCCAGTTTCGTGATTGTACAAGATACATATTTGTTAAATACTTTTGTACATTAAAGGATTGTAGTTAATGCATTTTGTGTTTAATAGGATGATATAATTCCATACGTAACAAGTTAAAAAAAAAGTGCCTGGGATTCGTTTTAACTCGTTTTTATTTCCCTACTTCTTCCTTCACTTTAGTATTACTCTAACACGTCATGATACCCGCTTTGAACCCATTGGAATCCTGGACGTATTCTTTAATACCAGTGGCTTTCCGTCATGTTGTCATTCTTCTTTAATTGCGTAATACCATGGAAACTTGCAGACAGCCAAGTAGACCACCGATTTCTTCAGCTCCTACATCTCTTCCACCTCCTCCACCACCACCACCCTCTCACGTGGGAGCCATCCCCCATCTACCGTTTTGTCCTCACGGACCATATGCTCCTCGAGCATCTCGGCAAACTGCAAGTAAGTGACTTTTTTTGCTATTTTTATGATTATCGAAAACAACGATAAAGGTAACATGTAACACTTTATTATTCTACTAAGTAAGCTGTGTGTAGTGAGTAATATATTTTTGTGTAGCTTCCATAGTAAAAAGTAGTGTAAGTGCGTCACTAACAATAAAAATCGGTGCATGTCGTGCACTGCCAGGTTTTTGTGCTTGTCACTAAAACTGCTCCATGGCTTAAGTTATCTGGTAGCATATTTCCATTCACCCAGTCAACCCGCTGCAGTTGCGTAAGTTATCATAGAGTCGGTAGACTGTATATATAGGGGTGGCCAAGGGACTCAATTGGCATAATACAAATATGCACGCAAAAAAAAATCAACAATGACAGAGATTGTTTAAAAGATAATTACCACTCGCTTCCATTTGTTTCTCTACCAAAGAAGACAAGAAACCATTGCTAAGATATCAAACCAGAAAGTGACCAACTCGTCAAATTGTTCATCTTTCATCTTCTTGTTTCAGTATAGATAACTCTACAATTACTTTATCACTAATGTCACTATGTGATTCTGGGCAGTGCACGATTTCATTGCTTAGTCATAATAACCAGCAATAATTCAAAAAATAACAATTCTAGTGTAAACGATGTCATCATTACCCATTGAAGTTAGCTATCTTACAGAAATCTAGTGTTCCTTTAAAAATCTTAAGTAAGGGTGAAACAGGAATTACCAGCAAATAACCATGAACTGTAAGTGACTAACATGTAGAATACTCAGTGCTTTGTACACTGTATAATTGGTGTCTTTAGGGAGCCAATCCCTAAATTGTTTATGAAATCAAGGAGTAAAAAAAAAATCAGGACAGATAATATTTAATTTTATTACACACATTCTCAGAATACACCAACTTTCAGTGAGGGGAAAAGAACCTCTCAAAACAAGTAATAAAAAACATTTTGTAAATATAAAATGATGTAGGATAGCGTTGATACAGCTATACATGACTTTCAATATTAAAGTTTAATGTTACACTATAAAATGCACAAGTTCAAAATGGTTACGAGGTCGGTCAAATTGACCGACCTCGTAGCGAGAGTCTGTACTTGTCTGTAACAATCAGGACATGTACATAAGACCTAGGCTTTTAGTTACACTACATTAATGCCTACCACGACCATGATATTATGATAAACAAACTTCCTATCAACAGTCAGGAATATATAACTTCCAACTGCAGTAATATTAAAGTCAAGTATGCATTTTACAGTGTAACATTAAAGTTTAATATTGAAAGTCATGTAGGGATGATCTTTGTATAGCTGTACTATCCCTATATTCTTGTTTGCATTCTTTTTGGCACTGCCATCCCTACATAACTATACATTTGCAAAATATTTTTTTTTACTGAATATCTTTATGTTACTGTTAGTCATGCTTGAGTTTGTTGGAATCGTCAGTGCTTCGGTTATAGTCTCTGTCCAACGTTTCCTTCATAAGGTAATGACTCAATAAGCAAGTTCAACTCGCAAGTTAGGGCTATATATTGTTTTTTAAATTTTCCTCGTAGGTCAAATGTAAGTTTACGGACTAAAAATGCAAAAATTCGAGATTCGATACCCCGCAAAGGACAAAGTGCAGATAACCCGTTGTGTAACTATGCGCTAGGAAGACAACAACAACGCCAACAGCAACATTTTTAATTCATTTAATATATATTATCAAAAAGGAAGTTTTATTATGAACGACTTATTAAAATTCTTTACTCATGACATTGTGTTGTCATTGTATGAATTATTTTATTTATTTACCGGCGTTATTCATTAATTCGTATTTACGATGTGTTTAACTGAAATAAATATGAATTCGTTTTCAACAGTTCTCACAAAGAGTGAAAGTAATATTTTTCTTATACCTTTAGAAAAGATTTATTCTCTTATCTAACAGATTTTCTTTCTTTTTTGGCTTTTTTCTTGGTCAATTTAGAAACATATTAAGGTAAATATTTAGGTCAATGAGAGCCACAAATTTCATGTTAATGCACCTTAAGACCCTCCAGCTTCCAAAGATACATAGTCCTTGAGCTGCTGTATATTTATTTTTTTTCCATCATGGGTGCAGGTACATCTAATTTTCTGGTGCACCACCAACTTATGGGTCCGGGCGCGGTACAGTAGTTAGCGTGCCGGACTGTAGATCCGAGGTTCCATGGTTCGAGCTCCATTATCGTCGGAAAAAATGGCGCTTCGCACTTTGTAGCCGTGGGTGCGTTATAAAAGTGACATCGAATACTACTATAAGATTAGAGTAGCATACATGTTGATAGTATTGACCAGCTGCCTTCCTTTTCTATAATGTAATCACTTCGAAATTAGGGATGGCTAGCGCAGATAGCCCTCAAGTAGCTTTGTTCGAAATTCACCAAAATAAGCAATCAAATCCAACCTAGAGGATCACCCTACGACCCTGCTTGCAGGTGTAACGTGCATTTGTGTGTCTGATAACTGTGCATATATCGAGGAAGATGCGGCTTAAAGGCATATAGTGATTTTTCTAATTTGTTCATCCCCCGATAATTAATGCCATATTTTGTTTTATAGTAGAAGGAAGAGGGAACCCTCAATAGCCGCGGCACTTGAATTTTTTAGGC
>NW_013665915.1:478664-483412 GCF_000517525.1 Limulus polyphemus
GTCAGCAATACCAAGCGTGGGGCGCGTGTATACCAGATTCGATTTTATTACTCATCAGGATCTCTACTAGCCTACCCTCAAATTGAAATTATTTTAGGCAGGATTAGAACAGATTAAGCTATGAGACCTTGGGCGTGGTCAAATACATCAATCGAAAAGGTTTGACCTCCCAAGTCGAAAATTGTAATTAGATCTCAAATCGGTCAAGAGATGTCGGAGCTATGAGCTAAAACAATTTGTGCTTGAAAAATACAAAAAACACCTCAGAACCGTTCTGTGAGCCGCTCATCCCCAGCTAAAAATGAGCCTGCCCTTCGGAGAAAGAAGTGTATGTGCATGTGTAGCGTGTGTGTGTATATATGTGTGTGTTGTATATAGAGCAGGCATAGCTGATGAAAATTTGAATAATATCTTTATAAAAAAAATACGCTTACGTTTGTATTTCCGAAATGTTTCTCCAAACTTCCCGATGAAACTCGTCAAATTTCATTTTATATGAAAGGCCTTTGTCCGAGGAGTCCGGATTGTATATTGGCTTTTCAATTGAGAATCACCTTACCTGCTTTTTGCTTAGTCAAACTTTTCAATGCAACGAGTATGGTATACGATGGCACAATGTCGTTGTGATCAAATGACGACTGGCTTCCATTTCATCTATAATTTTTTTTCATTTGCAAAGTATCTAACACAAACAAACTTAACTCGTGTGTAATTTCCTAAAAAAATAAATATTGCAATTTCTATGGGCTTTCTAGACCTATTTAGATCTAAAATACGCATGCGCAGTTCTTTCAAAGCCATATGCATATCACTTTGACGTTTATGCATATTCAGCTAAGTTTGCCTTCATTACAACTTTACATTTACTTTACTTTGCAATAGCTTAGATTCTATTTGCTTCATATACTGCTTTAAAAACCTTTTAATGTTTTTTCTTTACTACGAGTTCTATTCTTTAGTTTTCTGAGTTTCTTTGTTTGAACTTGTAAAACTGTGTCATACACTGAACGCTCATAACTGTTTCATACCCTGTACACTATCATAAATACCATTACTTTACTTTATTGTGTACTTTACGTGTAGTTTTATTAAATAAATTTACATTTATGTGAGTTTGTCTTACCGCGTAATTTTTTTTCTTCAAGTAGGTCAGTATTATGCCTTGCGTGAAAATGATAGGATAACGAAAGTTCAAGTGAAGGTCATGAAAATTATCGCAAATGTTTTGCGGGTTGCGGCTAATTATCGTAGAATACACAAACTATATAATCCGAATACAACCTCAATAAAGTTAATTAGGTAAAATACCAAGAAACTACTAACTTGCTTCTGTTAAGTTCAGCAACTGACAGAACAACTTGTTGAAGTTCTCTGCTTTCAGAAATTAAAAAACAAGTTATTTATCTCGACGTAATCACGATTCCAACTGCTCCAAGCTTCACTCTGTTACTTAACGTGTTTACAGAAAGGTAAACAATTTTTTAGCGTCATGTATTAAAGTAACTTTTCGAGCGTGGCCCAGTGATTAGCGTGGGTGCATTTAAAGGGCGATGGTCAAATAGTTTAAGTCCCACTATTCGGTCAGACAATAATAAGTTCAAGAATTGGCGGTTGGTGACTATATGCCTTCAAAATTAGGGGCGGCTAGCGCAGATAAACCCTAAAATAGCTTTGCGCAACAAATAAACAAATCAGAAATGTTGAACTTCTCTAATATGCTGCGTCCGGAGTCTCTTTCTTACAGAGTAGATTGCAAGTTCGACGCTATTTTTTCCATACATCAGCAAAATCAAACCCAATAGTATATTTCACACATCCTTACCAAAGTTTTCTTAATATTTAGTTGTCGGACTGCAGGCTTATCAACCGGGAAGGAGGAGGGGGGCAAAAGGGACAACTGCCACTAGGCACGCAGATTTAAAGGGGCCCGAGTGGATAGAACAGATACGTTTTTTATTATTTAAAATTACCTGTTTCCTGCTATTAGTAACAGGATAAAAAAAAAAAGTGTGGCCATTCAATGTCCTGGCCTGGGGGCCGAAATTGGTGCCATCGGGCCTGTCAAGCTGCCAGAAGATTATAGAAATAATAAAGCACATTTAATTGCATTGATCTTGATACTATTAACTGTAACTGTTCTTTGTAGCCTGTTGGATCTTCCTATTTATGTTACAAGATTATGCACAGTGTAAACCGATCCCGCAAACACCAATGTATTGTATTGCGTGTACTGTAGAAAGCTTCTGTCGACCGTAGTAGTGTTCCTGTTTCATTTAAAATGCGTTTTAGTTAGTTCAGTACTAGCATATGTAACGTGGGCATTGTAAAGTTGTTATCAGAAACATTGAACACATCACTGCTCTTTATAGACTTCTGTGAAATTTGAGATTAATTCAACCTTAGCCCATCCCATTCAATTCTGACGTTTACGATCATCATTACTGGAAGGACTTCTTGGCAAACCAGCATTTTCTTAGTTAAAAGAACATCACCCAGTTTTTATTTTTTTTCTTAGTGTAATAGTATCAGAGTCACTACATAGCATCTAGATTCTGGTTCTAGGTAGTAGAGCAATGGTGTTGACGTAAAACGTTCCTCTGTACAGTGAAACCTGTGGTCTTTCCAACATCTTGTTTAAAGCATGGGCCATATGAAAACACAATATCACAAGACATTGATATCACAAACATAAACTCAAAAATTCTCTTACTTCATTACATTTCATTGTGATTTCCAGCTCTTAAACCGATGCTAAATCCATTAACACGTTTATTTATATTACTAAAGACATATCCAAACAACTTGCACATTACGCTAAAGATTGTAAGCAGTTCTTCCTTGATTTTCCAAAAACTATCATAGGCATTCACATGTCTCTCACGAGTATCACGGAAAGTTTGTTTATGCATATTATTTTAACAGTGTTTGCTAGGTGATTCATTTCGTTAATCACTTAACATTTTCTGAAATGTTGTGCAATATTCCTTGGCAAAACAACACTAGCCAGAGTCCGTTATCCGCGGTAAATGCTGACATATCTATTTGTTTTTCTACTTCAATCTGTTCATATCGAGTTTTCAAGGTCCATGTGAAGCTAGACGAAAGGTTAAGGAATATATGAATCATTCATCTTACTGACTATCGGCAGTACACACTGATAGTAGTGAAGTCGTTCTCTTCCATCACAGTGAGTGATGCCCGTGGAGCACTTTTATGTTATTTTTTTCACTCTTTGTTGTCCATTATGGTGTCTATCTTGTATATTGAAGAATTTATCATGGCAGTAAATGAGAAGCATATATGACACTTTAAAGCTAAAATGATAGTTTGTGTACATCTTATATATTGTTGTTGTTATCACCTTTCATGCTAAATCAGCATAATTTATATACAAAATTCATACTTACTGATCTTTCATTTTGAATTAACCTTCAATAACACTAAACCAATTAGCATTTATACTGAAGTAAACTTTTCTAGCAAGTGTTTCCTTTTCTGTGAAATAATTGGTGAAAGAAGTTTGTTCTCGGGCACACAAAGATAATTCTAAATAAAACCTAAATTTAATGTTTGTGTATTGGCTAGGATAGTTACTTGTTATTTACAAGGGTGGCCTAAAATAAGTTTGGATATACACTCATAGATAGGTGGTGGGAAACCACGCAACCTGCATTCGCAATTCTTTTTTCTTTTTCATTTCGTAAACGTGTGCTTCATAAGTTTTCATACATGTGTACCACTTTGTAAAACTGTTGGTTGTATGGTTCTCCCATGACTTGTACGTTCGTTTTGACTCAGATTTGTTTTTAACAGTCACATATGCACACACACACACACACACACACACACACACACATATATATATATATACATGTATTTGTATTAAATAGCCCACACTATAGAACGTGCAAATTCAATATTAGAGTTTGCATTACCTGTATGTAAACTGTGATGTAAGACTGGGCCCTTGTATCCAATAATATCACTATGCTGTAACAAAATTATATATAGAAAGAGATCATCCTTGCGCTGTTATTAATTGTTGTTGTTTTTACTCCAATCTTCATTGTGAAGTGTTTTAGTTTATCTATATCATAGGTTCCAAAAATGTTGTCCATGTTACCATAGAGGTCGTCCGGTCAGTTCCTGGGGGAGGGGCGCTTGATGTCAGCAGTTATATAGCTGTAAAACCTTAATTGTAGCTTAATATAACTCTATTCTGGTTACAAATTGGTGGTGATCCGTGACAGGGTGAATATCTTAGAAAGAGGTCCAAGACAAGTCTGGGAACTCCTCATCTATATTGTTAGTGGTATGCTTATAGTTTCTTGTAAGAGATATACGTCAGATTTGTTTATAAAGTCATGTTTTGTAAATTATTGTACAATCAGGTTAGAATTTGTCATTACTACTGATTATCAATAAATTATTCTTCTTAAGTTCAAGGTTTTTCTCTTTTTATATAATTTAGATATGTAGTTCACTCGTAAACTTTTCAAGCTATTGGCCATGTACAAAATATCTTTATCGTATTGAAATCACTTGTTTTGTTTATGTTTTAAATCTCTCCATATGTACATGTGTTATATAAACAGATACTGAGAGGTTTAACTTTATGAAACTTTTATTACAATGAACCGTACTGTTTTGGGGAGTCTTCTTTTGGCTTAGTTTTAAGTCTCGGGACTTATAACACTAAACTTTGATCTTCAATAAACGTGGTAGGCAAAGTACAGATAGCCCATTGT
>NW_013665915.1:483433-487393 GCF_000517525.1 Limulus polyphemus
TAAGTTTTTTAAGTCTCCGGGGAACTTATAACAACTTAAACTTTAGTATCTTACTAATAAAACGTGGTAGGACAAAGTAACAGATAGCCCATTGTGTAGCTTTTCTGTTTAACAACCAAAAAGCAAACAAACAAGTGAAAACTTTTCGTAAATATTAAATTGTGGTCTCCATACATCTAGTTTCGGGGTGAAAACTGGTATCGAGCGACATGCTGAAATGTGAAATAGATCGTTGTGTGTGAATATATATATATATATATATATATATATATATGATTAATACAAGTCTGCTATAGAGTCTTCTATAAACAAGTATCATATATAAGAAAGTTGGCAGTTTCAGTAATATGGAATTTTAAACAGCAGTGGCTAGTTATGTATATGATGATATTAATTTGTTACATATATGATCGCAGAGCTACTTCACGTAACGTAAATATTGTGTTGTGGCGCGAAAAGCGGTATGTAATATATTGTTTATAATAACAATATTATGAATACATCACCTCCTGTGGTAGAATAAGGTTAGCGGTTTTGAGTGACAATAACAGTTTCAAACGGAAAACCGTTTCGTTCAAGATGACTTCGGTAGCTCCTCCAGTTACTAGTATATTATCCAATGCTTCTTATGGAAGACGAATGATAACATGCTGTTACCACCAAAAGGATAGTCAACTGTATCGTCGTATCTTGTGCAGACGTACAGAAGCTGGTTAAGTTCTAAAAGTAATACCACATATCAAAATATTTTAAAAGTAATTACAAAAGGAACTCAAAGAAGAAGAAAAACACCTGTCTTATTCTAACATAACTTTAGAGATTTTATTCCTTCAAATTATCATTGTTTTTGAGTCAGTGATTTATCTAATAACCTTGTGTCATTTTTCTTGGGACGTCCTTGGAGTAGAAAATACATGACTAGAAATGAAAATATGTGTACCTCTCAGGAGCGTCGATAGCCAGCACGAGCCCCGGAGCAAACATCCTCGCTGGCCCTCATTCTCTCTCTGTCATATCTGACAAGTTACTTCATGAATAATCTTTAAATCTGATAAGTAGATAAGTGAATTCGAGAACTAATGTATTTGAAAAACTGTCGAAAGCTGTTTGAACACAAATTGAAAGAAAAACAAATAGGATCTAGCTTTGTCAGTTGTAACGCTCATTTATGTAGTTAAAATGTTTCACTCTGAATTTCAAGTAGTGTCATACAATCAATTTGTTAAGAAACAAAATAAATAAAAGTGATTTTGAGGCAGTATTTGAAAAATAAGCATGGGGTGATAGTTCGTTCATGAAAGCCATGTCTCGAAGATCAACATAGGCAATCAAAACTGTGATAGGAGGCGGTATTGTGACGTCACCTTTTAATTCGTTGACAGATTACACCGATAAGCAACATGGTACTTCTCTTGTCACTAATAACCATCTTAATATCTAGTAATTCAATAAAAGTTCTTCGTTTTCAAAGAAATAGTGAACATAATGTCCCATTCCAGTGAGTTTATTTGTTTGTTGATTGTCATGTGATTTGTTAATGAGAAACTTTCAGTTGCCACTAGGGTTTTATTATTTATTTCAAACTGTTATTTCATATTCCAAAGAAAAATGTTTTCATTTTCCAATACTAAAAATTTCGATGCACGATTTATTAATTTTTCTTTCAGTTCTTAAACGAATCAATTGTAATAATGTTTTAAGGTTGAAAATATCAAATGTTCCGACAACACTCGTAGAAGTCTGATAATAATATCTTTATTGTGATCGTTAACATTATTACAGAAAGAGCATCAATGGTTTTGACACGAATAATT
Source organism: Limulus polyphemus (assembly GCF_000517525.1). NCBI lineage: Eukaryota > Metazoa > Arthropoda > Merostomata > Xiphosura > Limulidae > Limulus > Limulus polyphemus. The sequence goes on from NW_013665915.1 coordinate 485,248, forward strand.
GTTACTAGCGTGCTATATCTTGTACCATATTTAAATATGTGTGATACACACGACTTGCGTGTACGTGTACAGCGGTCTTGCTTAATTACAAGGGTGCCACTCCTTATATTTGTCCTGTGGAAACGAAGACCAAACACAGACACACTTGAAAAAGATACAATGACTATTAAAAACAAACTTTTGTGGAGATTACACAAGAGATGTTTTTTCAGAGTGAACTCAAAAGCCTATCCAAACAAAAAACGTATCGCCGTGTATAAATTTTTTGCATCACGACACGCATTATGTGTTTATATTTCACTTCAACTAAATGCTTTGTTTTGCCTTACCACATTGATATTTTTTATATACGATTCAACTTCTTTCTTTTGTTTTCTTTTACTTTATGTAACATAACGAAACTCTTGATATGACTATTTAAAGTTTAGTCTAATAAGATGTTCTAGACACTGTTAGAGCCATAAAAAGTTCTTTTTTTTAATCTGACGAATTTTTTGTTTTTATAAAATGCAAATTATTGTAGCTTTTTATAAAATTTTTCTTTACAGATTAAATATTTTCTATTATAATTTAGCCAAATTTAATATGGAAATCACCATCATTTCGACAAATATACGATACAAAGGCTTCTTTCATATGTAGTTTCACAACAATTTATTACTTAGTTCTGCAGAATGCTGTTTTCTATGTAAACACTTGGCGGGAAAGATTTGTATCTTGATGTAATTGCCATCGCCGTAAATTTGATATAAGTCTGACTGTAAAACAAGACCCATCTACAAGTTTCAAGATTTTTACAAAATTTAACAAGACTGTTGTGAATATACAAACCTGAAGTTAACAGAAGTAGTCATCTTGCAAGTCAAGGTGATAAAATAAATATACAAGTAAATAATTGTTTCATTTTTGAAGAGTTTGTTGTTTTGTGAGACAGCCAATTGTTAACATATTCTCTGTAATTTTACCTAAACAACTTATTTTATAGTTATTTACCAAGCAATTGCAATTTGAAATCTATAAACAGAGCCTATTTTGTCGCATCCTTCTATTTATTTATTAAACAGACAGATTTGTTTCTATTTTCTCGGACATTTTTACTTAAAGATTGTATAAAAATCATTTGTAAGAATATATTAATAATCCTTTTCTGTACATAAATATGCATACTGAACACTTCATCATATCGAGTTTTATGATTTAATCTGCTGTCTTGTATATCACTGTATTTACGAAATATTTCATCTGTATATATCGAATGTAAAAAATAAATATCATCATAAACTCTGGTACGATTTCATAGGGTATATTTTTATAGATTGAAATATTTGTCATATCAAAATATATTTCGACTCGCAATCTTCGGGTCGCGGGTTCGAATCCCTGTCACACCAAACATGCTCGTGGGGGCGTTATAATGAGACGATCAATCCCACTATTCGTTGGTAAAAGAGTAGCCCAAGAGTTGGCGGTGGGTGGTGATGACTAGCTGCCTTCCCTCTAGTCTTACACCACTGCTAAATTAGGGACGGCTAGCGCAGATAGCCCTTGTGTAGCTTTGCGCGAAATTCAAAACAGACAAACAAACAATCCAAATATACTAAAACATGTAATCTTTTATGTAAAAATCTATGAAAAATAACCATCTAAGGAGAGGCAATATGTGTTGTTCAATAAATGGAAATTGAATTAACCGTTCTAAGTATGGGGAAGTTAAATGAATAAAACAAGCTAGACGAGTAGTGGTAACCACACTAAGTGGACAGACTGTTGTGGAAGTATTTGACTCAGACTAGCGTCTGAAGGATGATTAGACTTAGTTATTTCTAACTTATGGTTTAAATTATGCTTAACTAGGCAGCACCATCTGTTACAAATTTCGTTATAAAAAAGAGGTGTACAGAAGCGAAGCTGTTAGTCGTATGGTGTGTGTTGAAATCTCTACAAACATAGATGTTGCACATGGATGCTCATATTTCATATAATCGTTGGACTTGATGTTCTATGAAAGTTAGCTCCCAACACCAACTGCACACCAGTTAAGTAACAAAACGAAAACTCTGAGTGAAATATCATTTGTTGACGTATAGTTTATGTGAACTTATTCAGAACTGTGTGCTAGTTTTAGACTATATATATATAAATTATT
>NW_013665915.1:487955-494080 GCF_000517525.1 Limulus polyphemus
ATATATATACACACACGTGTATGTATTTATATAATATATATATATACATTTATAAAATGAAGTGCATTACCAAGAGTAGTTGGACTATATATCGGTGAAATGTAGTTTATTACCAAAACCAACTGAGAGTCAAAAATTCAATTAAAAAATGCAGATTCCTCTCGTCATATGATATGAAGTTTAAGACATAGAAGACGACAGTTTTGAAAGTTAATATTTTTTTATTCCTGTAATAGAATAATTGGATAATAACTCGGCAACATTTGTTACCTTGAAGACTACTTTGTAGTAAAGTTAGAATATATAAAAATAGAAGAACACTGTAGAACATAATAAACGAACGCTGTAATAGTAAACTCAATCCTAAGGCCATGTGTTCAAAGAATTAACATTTCTTTATTGGGAGCTGATATACAATTGAAATTTTAGCCATTACAGAAGAAGGGAAAGCATCCCCCCTTTTGAAAACCTATTAAAAGATGTAGGCTATGATGAACGCTTACCTCAAAAGCTCGCCCGGCATGGCCAGGTGGTTAGGGCGCTCGACTCGGAATCTGAGGGTCGCGGGTTCGAATCCCCGTCACACCAAACATGCTCGCCCTTTCAGCCGTGGGGGCGTTATAACGTGAAGGTCAATCCCACTATTTGTTGGTAAAAGAGTAGCCAAAGAGTTAGCGAGCGGTTGGTGGTGATGACTAGCTGCCTTCCCTCTAGTCTTACACCACTGCTAAATTAGGGACGGCTAGCGCAGATAGCCCTCGTGTAGCTTTGCGCGAAATTCAAAAACAAACAAACCTCAAAAGCTCAAATCCATGTGTGAAATAAACGACCGTACACAGCAACCTTGTTATCGAGTGCAAATTATCCAATCATGTTGAAGTTGTGAAATAGAAATATTGTTTAAGTGAAGTATTTCCAAAGTTATTAATCAGTTATTTAGATGACATGCTGTTTACAGTTTTTCAATAATCCTTTGTTTGAAGAGTTCCTAGTTATTTTCCCGACTGAAAGCTTTGGGTATGTTTTGTGTAATATTTGTATATATATATGCTGATTTTTGTGTGGTTTGTTATTATTTTAACATTGAGAATAATACCTAAACCGTGTATTTTCAACAGCAGCTCTCAAGCAGGAAATATTTGTAAAAAACAATCATATATTCATGAAGCAAAAGAAGACTAAATAACCACATTGGTTCTGTCCCCGTAGGTTAAAAAAGAAAAGAAAAACGTGTAAAGATTATAGTTGAGCTCACGTCACAGAATGAAAGACATATCACTTAATTTGGGTGATCACTGTTTGATGGCCCAGAAGTGCTACACTCATATCACACATTGCTTTCAAATATGGCAAAGAATGGTACAGAAACATGACATGCTGACGTCATCAACCAGTTACTCGAGTCGCGGTATATCAAGAGAGTCCTGGTTTTGTGCAAAGACCCACATTTTCTGTTTTGTTGGTTACTTTGCGTTTTCCTCTGCGTGAACATATGAATCCTTACCACATATTATACTTTTCTGGTGAGTTAAAATTGCATCAGTAGTCAAAATACACCAAAAATCAAGTCTAACAGTTAAAAAGGAGGAATGAACAGCAGGATTCAATGAATATAAACACTTTAGAATTATGGAAGCGGAAGTGTTGTACATGAACATCTTTCGTATTAAAACTGATAGAGTTTCAACAATGAATCCCATAAAAAATGGATTTTTAGAAAGTCTATGCATATATATTCAGTGTCGAGTACTTTACTGGAAAAAAAAAAGGAACTCGTTCCTTCTCTTCAGAAAACAATTAATAAAGCACCTTATATTACTCATTGCATTTTTTTTTCTCTTGTTTTATCTCGTGGAGCATATGTTGTGGTTAATCCGTACTCATGTAATTATACATTTGGAAACTGATTTATTAATTGTATGTCAACAGGTTTATGAAAGTTTTGTTGTATAACAAACACCTCAATGATTTATTGGATATTGTAAATAGTTAATTGTAATCACTACAGTATATGCGACTTTGCATTGTTTGGTTATTTTATTTGCTTAGAAGTTAGAAACTGAAATTTAGTTTTTAAAATAAAAAATAGCTAATATACATGTAAAATAACTGTAATGTTGTTACAGCTTTCAAAAGCGCTAGATTAAAAATCTAGCATATTATAATTCCTCGTTATTGACAAAAGTAATATTGTTTCATTAACGACACGTTATCCCCAACTCTGAATTTATGTTGATGTTTAAAATCAGTGGATACCTAAAGAGTTATTTCTCTTTCTTAGCTAAGCATGTTTCATCTCGAATATTTCTTACGTATATATACTACTAGATGTTCATCCGCAGGTTCCCAGAAAGTGTTCTGTTTCAAGAGTCAATAAAACCAAAATTAAAAATAAATATTTTTATTTCCTACTTTTGAAGTTCATATGTCATGCTGTGTTGTAGCCTCCAGAGCGCAAAATTCTTCTCGTGATTTGTGGCATGCGCACGTTTTACTGACGTCATGACAGTACAAATTGCAACGCTAAACATCACTTATGTGACGTCATTTTAGTGTCTACTGACTGATTTACTGACAAATAACACAATACTGTATTGTGGTGCAAGAGGTTAAAGCAGGTAACTCATCTAGGCGGCCCTTGGCCACCTTTCAGGAAAATTAGTAGTTTCCCCAATATATTGTAATGTTATATTATGTCTGATGGATTTACTCTCTAAAACTTTTGTGGCTGGTGGTGTGCTGTTCAGTTACTGTTTATTTACTTATGTTAAGCGCAAAGCTACACAATAGGCTCTCTGTGCTCTGACCACCGTGGTACATAACCTAATTGTTAGCGTTATAAGCCTTCAGACTCATCGCTGAGCAACCAGAAGGGCTAGTGTTGCTGTTTATTTGCTTCATGTAAAGCGCAAAGCTACACAATGGGCTATTTGTGCTCTGACCACCGTGAGTATCTAAATCTGATTTGTAGTGTTATAAGCCTTCAGATTCATCGCTGAGCAACCAGAAGGGCTGGTGTTGCTGTTTTGTTTGTTGTTGTTTATTAATTTATTTTGTGTCTTGTCTCTCTTTAAGTAATTCATAAACTAGAGGTTTGGTTGGCGTTTTCTCGACCTGGGAAATTGTATTATTACCAAGATTAAATATATTTCTTAACACTGTTACTGACAAAGATAGAAATAATAATAATAATTCAATACTGAAATATTCAAGAAGACAGTTTCTAAAGCTTTAAGCACATTTCTCTTAAGTTATTGCATTGTTTGCAAAGCTGCACAATGATCTACCTGCGCAATACCTGCCGTGGGGATCAAACCTCATATTTTAGCGTTCTATTAGGAAATGTCTTTGAGAATTAGTAAGTCACGGAGAGAATTAATATGAGATATATCAATAGAGTTTTTATTATTAAATAGATATTTTATACTTACGTGTTGAGAATTTGGAATAGTCCGGAACCGGTATTTTAGTTAATTTACGCTATTTGCCAGCAAGATTGATTCACTCCATTTTTGTTTTTGACACAAATACGTTTTAATATATATATACAACAGTACAACTTACAATAGCAACTATTACAATTAATTACTACAAACAAAGCTTCATAAACAAAATCTTCACTAACTTACAAATAACCTGAAATATTCTTCCTAGTTCAGAGTCTCCTTGATATTCAGCGAGTTAACTTGAAATCGATGTACGTGCAATTGCCAAGAAGCTAGCTTGCTTTGTCAACACTGAATTGTTGGACCGTTGAAGTAAGATAATATTTTCATAAAACCACTAATGTCCGATGAAAATTCAGTAATAGTTTCAGAAAGATACGGTTATGACAGGTTTCTAGCATACTTATAAATGCTCTCTTCTTTGGCCTTGGTCTTTTTATATGTGCGAGAAATGTTTTCTCGAAAGGTCGGACAGCAATACCGAACTATATTTAACCGGATACGGAAATGGATATATTGTCGATTCTTGCATTCACGAATATTCTACATCCTTGGAGAATTGGCGGGAGTTTCGCCATACGTAACTAACACGGTAAGCTGGGCACGTTTTTACATATGAACTCAATCCCAACAAACGTTGTCATTAAAATAAATATATAACAAATTCGTTACACGCAATACATATCTGACACTATAAGTTACACATATTTTTAAATACAGTTTAATCTGAACAACTTTCATATTAAAAATAAATACATAAAAAAATTCGTTACAACTCCCTCCTTAGGGAATTAAAAATTGGCTTTAAACTATTTTTAATTAAGACATTATATATAATAAGTTTTTTAAAGGATTATACAGCTTCAATAATGATTACAATATAGAATACAACCTGTACAAATCACTTTATCATAAAATTATGTTGTACATGAAAGTACATCAGTACAAGTGTTATAACCCACATGATATAGATAATCTTCAAACCATATCCTCATAATAATAAATTGCAATTTAACAGCCTTATGTTTTGTTTTTAGTTACTTTTTTTCTTTCTCTTTTTCTGTCTTTTTCTTTCTTGTTCCTACCGTTTGTCTTTTCTTTCTTTCTGTCACTTTTTTCGCTTTGTCTCTTTCTTTCTTTTTCTTTCTATCTTTCTGTTTTTTTTTCTTTCTCTCTTTCTCTGGTTAGACTTTCAAACCAACTGACAAGTATGACAAGCTTTGCAAAACTGAGAAATGTCTTTCCTAATTTTGGCCGAAAGAAATATCTTATAATTTTGTCGCCTGTCTTGTTGACACCTATATGATCTCCCATGGGGAATTCATGGGCAACTTTCAATATTTCATGCTTTGAGGGCAAGGATATGCTTTGGGAACAACGATTTGATGAACGCTAGCCAAATCCTATGAAGCTGGCACATCTGGTGGTCTCCATTTTCTCACAAGCACCCCATTTTTGAAAAAAATAATCATTTGGAATTTTCTCCAATTCATCTTTTGGGTATGCATATTTAAATAGTGAAGAGATCTGCAGATTTTTTTCTTGCTCAGCTATCAGTTTACTTTTAGTAAACGGGATTTCAACAGGTGAATCAGATCCCTCACGTCCATCGTCGTTTTTCACTGAGGAGTCATCAGTAGGACAATTATTCACAAGATCCCTGTTTGATCCAAAAAATATCTGAGACAAATCTATAATATTATCCTCTGAATCCACGCTTATTATTTGTTTTTGGCTTAATTTCTTAGACTAAGCTCGAGTCACAGAACACGAGGGAAACGCATCGGGATTCTCCTCAACTTCAACATTATCCTTAGATAAAACAGTGATCGGCTCGTTAACCATTTTAGGTTCGTCAATAACTTTTCCCCCAGCCAACTCGTTTCCCAATAACAATGATACACCATTAATTGGCAAAGTAGGTCTTACCCCAACCACAACTGGTCCCGAAACTAGGTCTGATGCTAAATAAATATTATGAAGAGGAACATTAACAAAGCCATCCTCAATACCCTGAGCAATAACAGACTCACCAGTGGCAGAACTCGAATCTAAAGACATTACACCTTCCAACAACAATGATTGAGTCGCCCCAGTATCACGTAGAATACATTCTACGTTTGGGTATGGGATTGCCAGTGTCACTTGCCACAGACACAAAAGGTCTAAATTCCTCCCTGATTAAATCAGCCTTTATATCAGTGACCAAATCAACAACATTGAGTGATCTGGTGAAACTACGTCCATATGTGGATACAAATGCACTGGGTGTTGCCTTTTTTCTTTCTTCTTTTTCAAACCCCAACAATCGGACATAACACGACCAGGTTTTTTTTTACAGAAATGGCAGACAGGCCTTAATGATTTTGACGAAGTTTTAGCCCGACTGTATGAAGATTTAGAACTAGAGAACCTGCATTTTTTTTTTTTTGGAAGAATCCTCAACTTCAATGGATTGAACAAGTACAGATTTTTGTTGAAATGGTAAGAGTTTCTTTTTATGAAAAATGGTTTTATGTGTTAAAGTGAAGTCATCGGAAAGAGCAGCTGCTTCCTGTAGAGTTTTCATCTAAGCAAGTTTTGAGATCGTCACGTGCACAACGTTTAAATTCCTCAATTAGGCATAGCTGTCTTAATTTGTCTAAACTATCGCCATTCGTGAGCAAACTCCATATAAGT
>NW_013665915.1:495046-510735 GCF_000517525.1 Limulus polyphemus
AGTAAGATAATATTTTCATAAAACCACTAATGTCCGATGAGAATTCGGTAATATTTTCGGAAAGATACTAACGTTCGATGAGAATTCATTGATGTTCGAAGTTTATAACTGTTCCTGGTGAAATGTCGTATATTTTCCGGTTGATAAGGATTAGCAAAATCACGGTTTATAGCGTACACGGTTATAACAGGTTCCTATCAGACTTACATATGCTCTCTTCTTTGGCCTTGGTCTTTTTATATGTGCAAGAAATGTTTTCGCGAAAGTTCGGACAACAATACCGAACTATATTTAACCGGTTACGGAAGTGGATATATTGCCGATTCTTGCGTTCACGAATATTCTACAGCCTTGGAGAATTGATGGGAATTTCGCCATACGTAACTAACACGGGGAGCTATGCACGTTTTTACATATAAACTCAGTCCCAACAAACGTTGTCATTAAAATAAATGTATATAAGAAATTCGTTACACGAAATACATATCTAACACTATAAGTGACGCATATTTTTAAATACAAATTCAATCTAAACAGCGTTCATATTAAAAATAAATACATAACAATAAATTCGTTACACTATATATAAAAAAAACTATAAGTTATCATATTGAGAGAACTGCAAATTGTCCTTCTAAGAGTCTCCTTTTTCTGTCTTGTATTAATTTATTAAACTATACAAGGTGAATTGTCTGTAGTTTATTTGTGGCTGTTAAATTTTATTGGTTCCTTTTTGTTGAATGTACAATTTTCATCATCATATCTTTCTCATCAGGTTATTATTTATTTTTAATATTTTGTCGGGAACTGGCGTGCACACGCCATTGACCACTATGCAGTTAAATTGTTTTGCTAAATTTAACCAAATCTTGATCTTTGAATTCAGAACCTACATTATCAAAACTTGTATATTATTGCTCATCAGCTGCATTTGAGTGTTTTGTGCTTGAATAAAACATTTTCTCTAGATCTAATGGAAATGGTATTTTTTAACCATTTGATATACCAAAATATTTTCTTCCTCATTTCCTGCTTTGTAAAAAAATATTTTCAAAATTACCTTAATAGAATTAGTCAGACTGAAAGAATCTCACTTCCGGTTTTAAAAAGCATAATATTTTCGATTGAATAATCGTTCTGTTTTCAAAGAACCAGTTCGTCTTCTATCAAAGAGAGTTGAAAAATAAAATATTTCACTGAACAAAAACAACAACAAAAATCGTTACAAGAGTACTTAGTTCATATTTGTGAAACGTTTTCTGTAAATAATACTCAGTTAAGTTGAATAAAGAGTTACTCTTTCAAAAATCTTAACTTTAGATTTCTATTAAATTCATTGAATTTTTTTTACGGATATTCCGGTGAAGGTAGACAATGGCTAGCTGCTCCACTCGTCCCTATTTTGGTTAGGGCGCTCGACTCGCAGTCTGCGTGCCGCGGGTTCGAATTCCCATCTCACCAAACATATTCGCATTTTTAGCTGTGGGTGTATTAAAAGTTAAGGTCAATTCCACTATTCGTTGGTAAAAGAGTAGCCCAAGATTTGACGGTAGTGGTGATGACTAGCCTGCCTTCAGTCTAGTGAGTTTAGTCTATCACTGTTAAATTAGAAGCGTGTAGCTTTGCGCGTAATTCAAAACAAACACAAACCCAATAGCTACCTTCCTTCTAGTCTTGAGCTACTCTAATCTATTCGTGACATTTGACCATCACTTTTATAACGCACCTACGGCGGAGCAAGATATGGGGCAACAGAACATAAATTGTGGACCCTTGATTCATAATTGGGTAGACTTACCATTAGACCAAGCGTGGCTATGTTAGGAAATTAGTCGCATTTTCTATAACCTAAACGTTATACTTTATTTATAAAAACTGTGAAGGTTCAATTTAAGGGATAATGTGCTAACACTTAATTTACAGCTAGATGCTTGACACTCAATTGCTAAACACGTGAATATTTGTTTGTTTATTTGTCGTTAAGCGCAAAGATACACAATTGGCTTTCTGTGCTCTGTCCGCCGCGGGTATTGAAACCCGATTTTTAGCATTATGAGCCCTCAGACTTTCCGCTGAGTCACCGCGAGGGTGGCAGGCGTGAATCCAGAAAACTGAAATTTTTCATTTCACAATCATCATCATTGCGTTTATGGCTACAAGACAGATAAAAGGATTTTGTTTCCTACGTGTTTTTTTTTTTTTTTTTTTTTTTGCCTTCGAAAAGTTACTGATATCTCCCAAGTGTTTTGTTTAAAGCTGAAAACGTTACGACTTTACGGTGAGTGAGACATTCGCCATGTTTGAATGCTTATACAAACAGTTGAGTATGTTATATTAAAATTATCTTGAATATGCAGATTAGCAAGTCAGGTGACAACCACAGACTATATAAAAACACGGTAGAATGACATGTATCAGAACTACAATTTCGACATTAACAGGACGTGGATAGTTTGACGCCACCGAAATGTAATTACTTTGGGAGATTGTATGTAACAGCACTCTCACTTCCAATATGATATCTTACCTCCGCTTACAAAATAGCTTTTCTCGATTAGTACTGCCCTCAATCTGCACAAAAATTTCAACGCTCGCCACTAACTTCCCACCTCCCGTTTCTCCATATTAATATACAAGTAACCATGCAGCAGCCCTCCACCAATAAGAGCGCGGCACAACCCCCATCAAAACCAGCGCTCTCTTCACACTTGCACTCGTTATGATTCTCGATTGGCAGTCGTACTATAGAGACCTGCTGGTTTTTGCTCTCATATATTGCAACCTTTTCATTTCTGCTACAGACTTAGTTATTGTTTACTATTTTTGTTTAAATGTTTGCATTTTGAACATTTGAAAGGTTGCTTTTTCCAACTTTTCTTACTATTTTAGGGACTTTTTTTTAGTGTATTGTGGATCCCACTCTGTAGCAAGTGGTGTTTGACCAGATATACTTTTTTGTTTTTGAAAATATGCTTTGTCCATCATGTGACCATGCTCGATGTCAGTTACGTCGTAGCCCTTCCTACCGCGGGCCTAATGTATAATTCCAGATACCACCAGATGTTGGTTGTGTGTGTCTATTCTATTGTCATCTATGCCTAAACAGTTACGTCGCAGGATTAGGTTATGCACACCGTAGAGATGAGGTGTTCCATAGAACTGCTAGTAGTTCTCTCTAGTGGTTTTTTGCTTCATAAATATGTTCGTCCCAGTCCGTTTACTTATGGACTGACTGCTGCCCACCTCTGATGATCCACGGTACTGAGAATCTTCCTATCGTAGACCGATGTACAATTCCAAGTTTTGGTTAAAGGACTCTGTCGATGTGGTAGCTCTGCTTTTCAAAATAGGGTATCTTGGTCGCCCTTTGCACTGTCTCTGGTGGTGTGGTCCTCATGACTCTCCAATGCATTTTCCCCTCCTTTCTTCTAGTGGAATGTTGGAGTCCTTACCATTTACCAGTTCCTAGGCACTGGGATGGTGGACCATGGAGGCCTGTCCTCATGAATAATGAATCATACCACTCAGTTCAGAGTAGGGTGGTGCCATTCTGTAGGTGTTGATGGCGTGTAACACTTCCTACTGCAGACCTGATATTCCATTTCAGATGCTGCCAGGTTTTTGGTTGTAGCACTATGCCATATTACTGTCTATATATCTGACTGATTGCCTTTTCATACCATGACATTCCTCCTTCCTGCCATTCTTCAGAGGTACGTTCCCGTGGGTCTGGTGTTGGTTGGAGATGATGTGGTCACGATTAGAATCATGTGTCTGTGGCGTGATGCCCTTCCTACTGTAGACCTGATGTACCATTCCAGATGCTGCCAGGTTTTGATTGAAGCACTCTTCCATGTCACGACTATATATATATAATTGCAGTTTGCCCCTCAGGCTGAGACATTCCTCCTACCTACCATGCTCCGGATGTACATTCCCGGTGGGTCCAGTGTTTGTTGGAGATGGTCCAGCTAAATAAGTCCTCACATCTTAGCTGGCTGGTATCCCTCCTCATACTGCAGATTGGATGACAAATGCCCACTGCCACCAGGTTTTGGACTGGAGATTGACCCCAGGTTTGTGATCTCTCTTCCTACCGTCTGCTGGATATTGGTTCTTGGTGATCTGGTGTTGGTTGTAGCTGGATGCAGCATGTTTTCTTGCTGGTGCACAGCCGGGTATCCTCCTCCTCCTACTGCTAACTGGAAATACTGTACCCATTGTCACCAGGTGTTGGACCAGAGATGTCATGCTGCTGGGGATTTCCACCTTCCTAACAACCACTGGATGTCGGTTTCCAGTGGATCTGGTGTTGGTTATGCTGAAAATGCACGTAAGTGGAGACGGATTTTGATAAGGAAGTTCGTCTTCCCTACCCATTCCAGTTTCGAGGTGAAGAGGTAGGTGATCATCTACCTACCTCGGATTTGATGTACCATTCTAAATACCACCTGGTGTTGGATGAGGTTGAACTACCACTATGGTCTGTCGCACCCTAGCCACTCGACACCAAGGAGTCTCATTAATTGGTCATACATATTCTGGGATTTCTTCATGCTTTTTCTACCTTTTTATGTTCGCGACACAATCTTAAAAGAATGAAGAGATGTGGTATGGTCTCCCGTTGATGTGTGATGTTTTCTCTTTTGGTGCCACACCTCCTGGTCTCACTTTGGGCGCTTCCTAAAGGGAGATCATTTTTTTTAATGTGGGACTCTAGCTATTTTGTGAGAGCAGGTAAGAAAACATATCGAAAGTTAGTATTTTTCTATACTGAAAATGTATTCCCGATTGACACTTACCTTCCCCCCATCCAGTGATGTATGGTGTAGGTATTCTGACCAATCTCGAAGTGATTAACGAGTGGAAATGTAAAGAGAGCAATGGTTACGATAGGGGTTATGCTGCGCTCTTGTTGGTGGAAGGCTGCTGCATGGTCATTTGCATGTGGATGTGCAGAAGCGGGAGGTGGAAGGCTGGGGCGAGCGTTGAAAATTTGCGGCGATAAAAGTCAGTAGTGATCGAGAAAAGCTATTTTGTGAGGAGTGGTAAGTGTCTATAGGAAATACATTTTCAGTGTACGAAAATCCTAACTTTTCAACACAAGATATTCATAAACTCGTATCATGAATAGTTGTTCAGATCGGGAGTTTATAACTTCAAAGACTGGAATATCTATTGTACTTAAGGGCAGTGGAAAACAAAGGAATGTGGATCAACGTGGGAAACCAGAACATACAAAAATATACCTGCAAAAAAGTCGAACACTAGCAGTGGTAAACAGAGTGCGGCGTTCTTGTTACAGATGAGAATCCACGAACACAAAGGTCGATGCAAAAGTCATCCACGTACCCCAGGCAACAGTACGTAACAAAAAAGAAGGGTCTAGGTCTAGAAAAGCGACAAAAGTTAGGTGAAGTTTCTTCCATGACATATCTGCTCAATAGTTGCATACCTCAAGTAGTTTAAGAATAAAACGAGTTTTTATGCTATTCCGTGCGAAGACATACGAACCAAGTAACCGGATGCAGCTCTTCTGGATTTCTGTTCGGTGTTACGACGAAGCAATTTACAATGGCAACTACGCTGTTGTCAAGATGCACGGTCATAAAATAGAACGTGACCTAACATCGACTGTAACGACGAGGTAAATTTCGAAGTCGTTTTAATATAACGTTCTTGGTCTCCATAACAATGACTTCGAAGTACAATGATTAAACATCAAATTCTGCATTTTTGCACAAACTTCAATGAGAACTGTAAAAGCGGAAACATTGATCGTACAGTGTAGTTTCCAGCTATCAATGAAATTGTTTATAGAAATTGTATGACACATATAACCAGAAGTACTTAATACTTTGATTGTAACTGCAGTATGCAGTTTTGTTAGTGCCGTAGATGTAACTGCAGTATGCAGTTTTCTTAGTGCCGTGATTGTAACCGCAGTTTGCAGTATTTTTAATGCTGTTAATATAACTGTAGTATTCTATTCTTAATGCCGTCATCGTAACTGTATATAGTACAGTATTCTTTCTGTCATGGTTGTAACTGCAGTACAATATTCCCCTTGCCGTGATTTGAACTATATATAATACGATATTCTTTACGCTGTGATTGTAACTTTAGTACAGTATTATTTATGCCGTAATTGTAACTTTAGTACAGCATTATTTATGCCGTGATTGTAACTGTGGTATTGTGTGCTTCACCCTATGATTGTAATTTTAGTAAATTATTCATTATCCCGTGATTGTAACCGTAGTACTGTATTTTTTACGCCGTGATTGTAACTAATAAAGTCTTCTTTATGTCATGGCTATAACTGTAGTAAAGTATTATTTATGCTCAGATTTTGTGTGTGTGTGTGTACTAAAGAATGTTTGCCATATAAAAACGATATATTTTGGAATACTTGTCACGTATTATGCACTGCTGCTCTGCATACACAATGCGTGCTTCTGAGTCGTTTTCATTTGTATTGCGTGCGTGAATGAATTCCCTCCAGAGAAAGGTACAAATTGGCAAATTTACAAAACTCGTCATGTTAAACTTCTCTATAAGGATTTTTACATACATGGAGCTATGCTGTAGCGATACTTTAAAATACAGTATTGCCATTGTACTCTTCTGTCTGAAATTAAGCAACATTTTGTGTTATCACCGATTTCCTTTGAAATAAAATACCGTAAAAAGAATCATTAATAGGATTTTCGTAACGTTTACATCATCGGTAATGTAGGCGTGTTCAGTTCGTATTTTAATAGTGGTACAGGTTTCTGTTTTATGTTAACAATCGAATATTATTTCATGACTACGGAGTAAATTTCTTGATGAGATTTTAATAAAACATGCATTTTCACGAGTAATAAAATATTTACATAAATATTTCTGTTAGTTGTTTTTCGCAACATAGTGTAATAGTATGTTTATTGTAAATGTATAATGCCGTTTATATAATGGCATGAGTTTGGTATAAAAAAAAATAAAAGAAATTTTTGATTAGGTTTTATTTCCATCATCTGGTCAATTAAAACTTTTATAAACGACTTATGATCTTATATGAACCCTGATCTTTCTTAGATTTGTTATCAAAACAATTTTTACTACTTCATACAGAAATCAAGGTCATGCATGTACAGGGTTTTCCGGAAGTTTGGACCCATAGGGAAGAATACACAATTTATTCTTTATTTATTTATCATTCAAATTGCATGTCATTACCAGCCATACACATTATACTGTGCCATAAGGGTATTTTCTTTCCTCAAATATGTACAATTGACATTAGAAATGTTAGTTTGACTTTAAAAGTATAGTCTTTTTTTTTCCTATGGGTACAGACTTCTGGGGCACCCTGTACATTGTAATGATGTAGTTCAGTAACATATTATGGGTCCCGGCGGTAATGATTTGTTGTGAGTCGCAGTTTTTTTTGTTTAAATACTGATAATTTCTTTTTGAGACATACAAAATGTAAATTTCACTCCAGATACTTTTCTAAGGTGTTTTTGAAAGTGGTCATACCATAAAAAGTAAAATACTGTAGAGTTTTTGGTGTATTTAACCATGTTATATGTTTAGGCTAAAATATATATTTCTGGTTGAAATAAGACAGTAACTTTCTATCTTGTTTATTTTGAACGCAATATTAATATAATTTTCATGGTTGTATTTATTTTACATTTCACCGTGTTAGACTTTTGCACAAAGCAAAAAATAGAGGAATGAAAAATATACGGTTTTGACTTCGTTGACCGGTTATATTGTGCGTTATGATGTTTCAAATGGTACTTTTGTTAAAGTGAATTTCCTTTGAAATTCAGTCACTTCCGTTTTGGGAAGCTATCTACGCCCCGATTGAATAGTTCTGAAAGCACATTGTGGTAACAGTGTTTCGTTCGATTATGTTGCAACAGAAATTGCAGTGCGCGTGCGTAGTTTAACATACTCTCAAACTACCAATTGTTCATTCCAGGAAACGTTTGCTTTTTGACTAATAAATTTCTGATTTGTTGCATTTCCAAATCTCATCAATTTTAGCATTTTTGTATAAAAACTTTTCAAAAATAGTGTCAGTTTGCTATTTCTACTTTTGAATATTATTTTACAGGAAGACTTTGAACTCTAAGAGTTATATTGAAAATGGAATTGTAATAAAACTCGTATTTCTTTTCCTTATCTCTAGTTCTAATATGCGACCGTGATTAACACTTTACATGTCACACCCTCTGTGACGTGAAATAAAAATTAAATGAATGTGAGAATAAAACTGTTTTACTAAGTGTTACGTATTCGTTTACGTGTACAGGCTTTACTTTAGCAAAGCTTGAAATTAATTATTGTGTGAAATGAGAGACTTGAATAACCGGAATTATTTTGGCAAAAACTCGTGTTATTGTCGCTTACGATAGGTGTCACATCAGTGTTGATGGTATTGAGGTGCCTAATTACACCTGGGCAATTTAAGGTTAAGTAAGCAGACGTAAGTTCAAAAGAAGTACTGTTGTAAATTTTTGTTTGTTTGGAATTAAGCACAAAGCTACACAATGGGCTATTAGCGCTCTGCACACCACACATATCGAAACCCGGTTTCTAGCGTTGTAAGTCCGCAGACATGCTGCTGTGCCACTGGTGGCGCTGTTGTAAATTGTCTGTTCATTTGAGTTGTGGTGAATGTGACTCCATTAAATAATAATAATTCCTGCTACGCAACTAAATAATTATGCTAAAGTTCCACGTGAACAGAAAACACAAGTTCACTGCATTAATCTAAATCTTTAAATTTTCTGGTAATTTCATTAGAGCTGTTGGGTCTTTACCGTTTGGTGCCCATCAACAGATCGTTTTGAAAATAACACCAGTAATGCAATAAAATATAATAATTAATAATAAATCATTATATGATATTTATTTAGCGAATTCTGCAATATTAAACAATATTTTTTTTTCAATAAATCTTCATCTTTGTTTATATTTCTCCGTATAAATTTACAAAAATAAGAGTCAAGCATTTGGCGATGAGTTGCGCATTGACACTTATTATTGTTGGTTGGCACCAAACAGAAAAGATCCGAGCTGTTAAATAAAATATTCATATTGAACTTGAAGTTTGTATCGCTGGTCATAAAAATAGATGACAGAGTAATATTTTTGTTAATTGAGTTTTAATCTCAGGGGCATCTTCGATGTTTCCTAAGCACTTGTGAGGTTTAAAAGAACAAACACCTAGACGTTATCACGAGTAAATCCTGGCACAAATCGACTAAACATTATTTAATATAAAAAGTTTCGCGTCGTATGATAAGCAGCATGTAATATTAGCTTGCCCAATAAACAAAGTAATCATAATGGCGATGAGAAAAGCGTAAAAGTGCCTACAAATACTTTTTGCTTTTTTTACCTTAGTGGCTGCACCTTCACGTCCTGACGTCCTGATCAAAATTATGGCAGGTGCTAAGATTGTAAGGTTGAGTCTTTTTTAACGCTAAAAGTTTACATTATATTTGGTCTTAAATAGATTTGATTGGATAAATTATGGTTGTGGTACCAAAGCAGCAGAATAGAAACATCGAAATTTTAATTGTACAATATTTATTTAAGTTTATGTAAGTGAATTACATAGTATGAAGTGTTATATGTTTATGCGCTATAATACAGAACATTTGCTGATATATTGTTATCTTTACTTATAAAGTAGTATATGGTGTGTCCATATTTCATGCTCTCTACAGCAGCAACAGTAGAACTGAGAGAGAAATATTTTATGATGACCGTTTTTTATCTTGGTCTGGATACGTGTGATCCGAAATATCATGTAAAGAAAAATTTTCGTTTTGGCAGAAAAACAAATAAAAAGAGTTGACTGTAAAATTATCCAAACTGTAAAAAGGATTGTGCTTTTGATCTAAATTCGTGTTCCAAGTTGCATTAACAACTTAAAGGCCAGAAGGCAGTTGCAATAGGATGTTTTCGGCACGTTAAAATGGAATTGAAAGTAAGCAAGGCAATGTTTCACACAAAAATTTGAAAAAGAATGTGATTCTTATGAGGAAGAGTGGCAGTAAGATATGAAAGAAAAAAAAAATGGAAAAGAAAATATAAAACTGCCAGTTAGGTTTCGCTTGAAATATTGATACTAGACTCTTTACTCACAGACTTATTGTATTGTATACGCTGCTTTACCTCCACAGTTCTGAATGAACAACATTTCTTCATGTGTTTACATTCGTAGGGCTTTTTATGATTGATTTTAGTCTCCCTGGTCAGACGGTCGAGAAGATACCTCAATGAATCAAACATGCGTCTTCCTTAAATTTAAGGCGAATTCAATTTTCCATCTCTCAAGTTTATTTGAGTGTAGAATAAAATTCTCTGCCATGGAAACTAGGAAATCAAAATCTTGAACAGAACATAATAGAGGATTAATTTTAGGGAAGAAAAAATGTTAGTACGTAATTTTAGCTTCGCTCTAGATCCCCAGTGGCTCAGCAGTAAGTCCGGATTTCAATACCCGCGATGGGCGAGCCCAGATAGCCCATTGTGTAGCTTTGTGCTTAATAACAAGTAAAACAAACAAAAGCTTTGATCTATTTTCTGGACTTGGCAACTCAATTAAAGTAAGGTATTCCCATTTATACGTATAACGATGTTGTACGTCAACATATATTTGTTATAGAGAGAATATGTGTGTTTTGGTCGATAGCTTTCTTGCCCAAAGAATTATCCACTTTTTAGGTTCAACTCCTATGAGTTAGTCCCCAATGAGTCAGCAGTAAGTTTATGGACTTACAATATTAAAATCTAAGCTTCGATTCCCCATAGTAGACAGAACATATACAGCATATTGCGTAGCTTTGTACTAAACAGCCAAACAAAAATGTAGCTCCCGATTTCTCAGCATAAAATCTTAAGGCTTATAACGCAAAAAATCGGATTTCGATACCCGCAGTGGGCGGGTCACAGGCATCCCACTGGATATCTTTGTGCTTAACAACAAATAAATCCATGAAATAAAACTGTTACCCAAACAGACAGAGGGATAAAAATATTAAGAAGTTGGGTGACTTTAAATTGAACATAAACTTTAGATTTGGAGAAATCTACACCCTTCCCATATAACAAATATTCAATTTACAAAGTAAAATAATGCATAATTAAATCACACATCCTAACTTCTCATCTTTGTTTTGTCAGCAAAAACATAAAAGAGACATCTACTGTTATAAAATACAAAATTTAGGTAATTAATGAATCTCCTCCCGACATTTATGTCTAGGGTGTACAGTTACTTTGTATGGTATATTTTGTTACTCATTTTAATAAGTTAGAGACCTGCACTATATGTTTGAGATGACGTTTATAAACTTTTATGCCAGTTTTATAAAACAATTTTTGTTCTCAGTGCACAGAGTAAAAAAAAAAGTATTCACAAAACTAGTTAAAACAACATATTTAGTCAAATAAGCCACCGTTTGAAGGACCACAAGCCAAAAATAATAATTTCCTGTCAAAAATGAAAGCAGAAAGGAAATTTCTTGGTTCTCATACGCAGAGCTATGGCAAAATGATATAACCCCTGTTGATGTGTTTTGGAACTATTACCATTTTCATCTAATACACATTTTAAAGGGTATTAATGTTTCGCTTTTAAATAGGTCAGTTGAATAATCACCACACTTGTTATATTTTCGTGGCAATTTTTGTATTATCAACAAGAATGATTTCAAAAGTATATGTATATCGAGATTTTTTTACCTTCAAACCACTTTCTATTTTTAGTATTTAAAAATTATATTTTGTACTATTTACATCTTTGTAGAGTTAATCGTAAATGTGGCAGAGAAATTGCACGAAAATAAATTCTTGGCGATTTCGATAAGTGGACCTATCTTCTTCAGGGTTAAACGGTGTTCAATCCATTAGCTGATACGTCAGTTATACAGTTGTAATGTTTACAAGTAACTTGAAGTAAGGCATTAAAAATACTATCTGCCTTCCTGAGCAAGGTTTCATTTCTTTTCATTTTACTTTACTAAAGTGTGAATATATCCGTATATTAAGATTTATTGGGTATGGCATATTTTGTGTATTATCTTTTTAAGCATGAACATGATGTTATTTTAGATGTGGTTGAGTCTTTTGTCAGTGTTTTTGTAGGTATGCCCATTAAACATACTGCAAAGAAACGTATTATGTCAAGTTTGGAATAAAACGACAAATCGATAACTACTTTCACGTACGCTGACCTCTTTCACAGATGTAGGCCAAGAAGACAACGTTTTCTATCTTTCTTTTTTTTCATCGTAAGCACAAATTCTGTTAACGTAGTAAGAGAGCTAGTAACAACAAAAAGAATTTCAAGTGTCGCCTCTGGATTGGTTTTTCTTGTCGTGTGATAAATGATGCTTTTTCGTCATTGATTTCACCAAACCCTTAAAAAGAAACAAGTTTGGAAAAGTCGAATGTCATTCTGTCAAGATATTCAAATGACTATAACTTTCATTCATTTATCATACAAAGTAAACCGATGTATGTCCTTTCATCGAATCTCATTATATCAAAGTTAAACACGATTAATGAATGTTTCAGTCAAAAAAAAAACAATCATCGGGTGTTGTAATGCTGGCAAAGATTTCTGACTATAATATTAAGCTGTTTGAGTAGCTTGATGGAAAGTAAACATTTGGAGAAGTTGAAATTATTAAAGCAAGTAGATGACATTTTGTGGTAACAAAAATAAAGTGATATTTACATTGACAATTACTTTGTAGAAGAACAGTATTAATTTTCTCATTGTTAATAATTTCATTTATTAATTTTAATGTTTTTTCTACCTTTTTAAAGTTTTTTAGTTGCGTTTATCTTCGGTTTATATTTTCTAATATTTAAAGATATTATTATGATGAATTTGTATTGTTACGTCTCTGTATGTTTGTTTGTTAATTCTTCTAAGATACAAGTCCTTTCTTTGTAAAACTTGTTTATTCTTCCTCAATACAACTTTGTAATGTACTTAATTTTCACAATTACACACACTATAGTTCACAACAATTCACTCACTTTCTATCGCGCTTAGACTTAATTGTCCGTCCCCGCAAACTATAGTTCCGATCTCTGTGTCTGCTATCCTCAGTTCCCGCCGACCGTAATCGCTGTCTTTCTTTCTCTCTGCCTGCTTCGTCTCCGCTACGTCTCTGTCTCCACTACTGCTTCGACTCCGTCTCTCACTGTCTAGCGCACTTATATACGATAATACTGCCTGTTCTAGAAACTTCTAAGACTCTCAACACGTGCTACCAGCGTCAATTGACTCCCGCTGTCGCAACACACTAGCGAATCTTCTAGAATACTCGTCACGTGACCCCACTGTCGTAACAGTATTATCAGGTGAGACTTATTTCCATATGAGTATTAGATAGATGCACTATATAACGGGAGTATCGAAATAGAAAGTCCCCAACCCGGACGGGTAAATGTTAAGCCCATAGACTCTGATTCCGGAATTTGATTCCCTGTGGTGGACAGAGTGCAGCTAGCCCAGTCTATAGCTTTGTACTCAAACAAACAAACGACCAAGAAAATTGTGAAGTAAATCTGAGTTTAACAAATGACTGAGTTTATGCTAAGAAATAAATAGTGGACATATAAAGTGTAACACAATCTTGATTATATTGCAAAACAAAAATACAGTGTGCATACTTGCATGCAGAGGTGTAGGAGGGAAATAAAAAGTGTTAGGCACAAGATTTATTTGACTGAGCAAAGAAAAGAATGTGCTCCACAGGTACACCCATTATTGCCTAAGTCCAGGGCTTTCCGTAGGACCGTGGAAGCTCTTGGATTCAGGATTTAATTTTATGCATTCTCCTGTTTTTTCTGAGAGTAATTTTCCTAATTCTGATGGATTTTTACTGGGACAGATTTGAAAAGTGTGGGCCCACCCCACTGTTTGCGTGGGACACTATATATTTGCTTCCTACGGGATCTGTAAATCAGTAAACAGTTTTCTTCTGTCAAGATGGTTTTCCATTGACTGTGATAAACAAATGGAACTGATGTAAATCCAGTGCTCCTTATTAATAGGAAATGTTAGATTTCGCTGTTGCAACATAGTTAGGCTCCAGATATCATCTACTCAGCCAGTGAAAAACATTGCTTTGATTGACCTTTTTGTACAAAATGTGCGAAGTTGTAGCAATACCAGTTTTCAAGAGCAAAGTTCATACTATCTGTTAAGAAACAACAAAGAAACAAAAGTAACTGGAATAAAAACATCTTGATTTGCAGGACCATGTGTTTATGCTAAAACAGCATAGAATAAGACTAAATGAAAAATTTCGAAAATTCATTTATTAATAAAAGAATTTAGAAAACGTATAGTGTGCCTTTATACTACACTTTTCCTCCATCCTCTGTTTCAGGCTTGTCCTCAAGCTAATAAATATAATTTTGAAATACATTAACTTTAAACTTTTGTCATGGTCAAGAAGTGCACTTACTTTCCTTCATTCCTACAAATGATTACACATCACATGATCCACACAACCCTTAAACAAAGAGCTGCTCTCAAATACAATTCTTTAACTATACTTTAAAATATGATTCAGTGCATAATGCATACAATAAAAAAGCTTTAGTAAAATATGCAAAAGATAATGCAATGGTTTCAAATAGTGAAGTGATACAATGGAACTGTGATGATTAGCAATTAAATAGACAAATCAGAACATTTTTAAATAATGAAATATGCAATGAAGAACTAAGCCATCAAACTCTTTATAATGTTAAAATTAAATCTTTGCCATGCCTTTGAAAGACACAGATGGTTGATGCACAAGCGATTGAGAATGGTCATCCATTCCTCCTGGATGGGATGCTAGTCCATCTCAGGTTAACTCCCAACTAACAGCTGGTATCCATCATACATCTGGGTAGATTGGAACCAATGGATAATGTTTCATGCTCAAGGACACAACAATATAGTCTAGAACTCGCAGTCTTCTGACTACGAGTCCAAAGCAAGAAGTTACTGAGCTACCAGCCCCTTCTTGCTTGCATAATACTTCATTCAAATTAGTTTATTAATTTCTGTGAATTATTAAGAAATAATTACAGAAAACTTTCCCTATTTTCATTTAGATGTTACAAAACATTTTTGATGAATGCTAACTTGTTTGTTTAATCTTCTAATTGGCTGTACCTCCAAACTTAAACTAAATGATTTCACCTAATAATAAAGAGGAAGACGGTTACAAAATACAAAACATTTTATTTACAAGGTTCAAACATTTTGGAATACACTATTTTCAGATTTTACTGAAGATGAAATAAATGTATTCTGAAACAATCCAACCTTGTAAATAACATGTTTTGTGTTTTGTCAACAGTCATTATCTTTATTATTAGACATCGTGTTTCCCATCATGAATCCATTGCCATGATTTCACATAACTTTATTTTTGGGCTTAACCTCAAAAATTCCGTAATGAAATATAAACACTAGAGAAAGTGACTCATTACTTTGAAGAAATAAGAATCCCACTTCTTTGTATAAAATATTTAGTCTAGTAAATCACTAATATATATATATATATATTATAATATGTTAATATATATGATAAATGGTTGAGAGCTGACTAGGTTAAACTTAGGTTTCAATTGATGGAACATAGTACGTTCTAGTAAATCAT